>NC_083593.1:24269267-24544267 GCF_027579695.1 Neoarius graeffei
AAATGACGCATAACATCCCTGATTTCTAAAAAAAGCTGTGATCGATAAATTTGCACATCTGAAAAAAATCGCCATGCTAAGTTCCTGTACAGGTGAGGTGACAGGATGGGACCAGAGGAAATGTGGGAAAATTAAATGACACTCCACACAGTCACATCACTGCATATAAATGGTCATATAAAATAAAATGAAATGCTTGGAAATTGCATTTCAGTGCAATTTCACAGACCGACCCCAGGCAGGAGGGGGAGACCCGGAGACACATACAGCCCTTCTGGCTCATCACCATAGAGTTGTGTGTGTGCAAGTGACATCCCGCTTATTTTCCAAACCGGAAATCCACCATGTTGGATGATAACCAGGAACCAGCGCTTCACGTGTGAGCTGCTGCAACACTTCATGAGTTTCTTTTGATTTCATTGTGTTTGAAGAAAGACAATGCCTACTTTGTGTGCAGGATGTAATTGCCCTAATAATGCTACTCATGAGAAAGAGAGAACGAGAGAACACTGTGGTTCAAAAACATAAATCCTAAGGACTTAACTGAGGAACAAGCCAATTACACCCACTTGTGTGGACTCTCTAGTGACATATGAATGCTGTGAGTTAGACAAGGTGCTATCACAGTTTTTTTGTGTCACGATGAAAGACACTTTAGAAACTGATTCAAATGTGCAAGATAGTCTTGCGCCCTGATTGGTTCAGAAAATGTGAATGACAAAATGTTGTGAACTTGAATGGCTTCCGACGTATTAATTTGGCCCTATATATTATAAACAAGTAATCATACGGTTCCTCGTAAAATTAAGGCTCAATTTCACGAGTGACTTCAAAGTTTTGAAATTGCCCTTGTTTTCAAAACTTCGAAATCACTCGTGAAATTAATCTTTAATTTTACTCGGCCCCATACAATTACCTATACTAATTGTTAACATGGCAACATTAGCGTGTTAGCATGCTTGATGGTAATGTTTTCTGTATCGGCACAGTCACGCTGCAAGCTCAGCCATTTAAAACAGATTTTAGAGCGCGAGGTCCTGTGTCTGATCCAGTTATGTTTGGTGGCCCTCTGCTACAGCTCAGTAAGCACACTTTGCATTTTCTCTGCAGAAATGCAGTATAGTTCAAGTGGTGTTTTCTCTAGATTAAATTGAACTTGAGCTTTAATGTGAACACTGCTTCTCACCTTGCAAGAGCACCAGCAAACCTACATAATAAAAACAAATCCAGATTGGGCACCAACACTTAGGACATGAGATCAAGATGAAAATTTATCTTGCAGCATCAAGAATCAACAAGATAAGTGAAAGATCCAAAAAGAAAGCCAAATTAGAAGCAGTACAAACCTTAGCGAGTTTAGATACACAAGAACAGTGTGGGTCAACTTTGCTAGGTGAGATATTACCAATGCCGTTTCAGCAACCCCGTTTTACTTATGCACTTTGTTTACAGACGTACCAGAGTCAAATGAAATTTGCCTGAAACCCTCCCAGCAGAGATGAACACTGAAAGTGGTTGCCAGATGAAACTCACTGGGTTACAAATATCTCAAACAGAACAATGCAATAGAGATATGACTTGTGAATTGGTGGAACTTGAGAAAAAATATTGGAAGCTGATTTAATTAGATTGTCAAAGTATGCTGTGCCTTGTGTAATTTAGCTCCATCTTTTGTTCCTTTTGATTAGTGTGATTTTACTTTGTCTATGAAAAGAAAATAGAATTAGCATGAGATAGTACTACTTGCTTAGTGATGTTTTTTATTGCATGCTTTTAGACTGCATGTACTCCATTTTGTGAAAGATCTTTGAAATGTAAAGGTTTGCTGGGTTTATAATAAAAAGAATTGATTTTTTTTAATTAAAATCATCAAAAGACGGCATTCTGGATTTGTAGTTCATCCAACATAGCGGATGGTACATACATCACACTGTTTTTGGCACGTGGTTGCACACGAGGAGTCTCCGGAATCACTTCAAAAATGGACTAGCATTTGGAAGTTAAACTTGGGACCGATGGTTTCACATTATAAACCTAACAGTTATAAATGACCTTGTTATAATGTAAAACGTCTAATGTTTCCGTAATTTCCCCACCTCGGCATGTTCGATGTGCAAAATGGTGGGTGGGAGGAATCTGAACGTCTCCACGCAATAATCTCTTATTTCTTTAGAGCACGTAAAACTCAAAAAGCTACTTGAACACCTGCAGTTACAGACCTGAGTGGCTACATGCGACGTTTTGGACTGAAACTGCAGTAAAACAACGGACGATAGTAAGTAGTTTGGCAACAAGCTAGCCAACGAAAAATAGCAAGTTGGACATAACGTTCACGATTACCTTATAACAGCGATGAATATGATCATTGTTAGCCTATACAGATTTAACCAAGCACTGTGTCTATACATTAACTGATCTAGTTGGGAATTACGCTGCGTTCGACTCGAGGTCGTAACTTGTAACTTTTCTCACGGACGTTCGCCAAACTTAAAGTTAATATAAACAGTAAAATCACATGTTCATGAACACGTTTCGCGGTAGAAATTACACCACCCCAGTGCGGATTATTTTCATATAACAGCACGGTCTGCCATGTTACTCTTTACTGAACATTACATCGACATTCCGTAAACAAAGTCGTTACAGTCGTGTTTTACCTGCTAGGGTTTAAAAACGACAGGTCAGTGTCAATGGTAGATTTTACATGCATTGAATGTGAATACTGTTGAATAGATGTACTGACTGCAGTTGTGACTGTCCAAGGTGGAAAAGATCGTCTATATCAGTGAAGACAGAAAAGCGCTCTCTTGTCGCGGATTCTAGCCGGGTCCATTTCTGCTCCGCATATTTTATCCACTCCGGACACGGGAGGTCCATTTCCACTGCAAATAACAGCAAACTACTACGCTGCAGTATGTTGTGTTTCTTGCAGTGACACTAGGTCCGATGGAGTCTTCTTCTGGGAGTTTTATAGCGGTTGGCAAACAACGTTATGGTGCATTACTACCACCAACTGGTATGGAGTGTGGATCGGGATATCTAACGATGCCTTGTCTGAATGTAATGTAATTAATTCATTCATTAATAATGTCCGTAGAAGTTCAACCTTCCCTCCACGCGGAGTGAACTGGGCAACGCAATCTTAACAAACCAGTTATGAGGGCGGCTAAAGACGCTCTGACAACCCACTTTAGTCAGGGATCATATGTAACCTACTTTGCAAAATTTGCCAAGTCTGGTTTCTCAGTATTAACCCTTTATTTACATCCCAAACAAATTATTTTTACTTGTTGTAATGTCAGCAATCACCATTTTCACCAAAAAAGGAAATGCTAAATATCGCATGTAAAAACGTAAAAAATAAAAAACCACCATATATCCGTATCACTTAAGTCCAATATAACATCTGTATTAAAAAAAAAAAATCCCCGTTTATTAACTTTATGTATGACCTGGCGACTTGTCCAGGGTGTACCCCGCGAAAGGCCCGTAGTCAGCTGGGATAGGCTCCAGCTTGCCTGCGACCCTGTAGAACAGGATAAAGCGGCTAGAGATAATGAGATGAAATGAGATTAACTTTACGTGAATAGAAATCATATATTTACATGATATTATCAAGTTAAGTTTAAAATGAGACATTTAAGTACATAGAGAACATAAAAAGCCAGAAATATTTTACACTATTGCTACAGAACTTGAGAATATTTGTAGCTTATCTGCATTCCAGAACTCAACTCACAATCTCTCATTTCAGAAATTTCTGTGATACATTTATTACTAAGCTGCTAGCAGTTTCTGGGGTTTTTTAAATGTCCAAACTACATCAAGAAGTAACACTTTGCCTAAGGATTCAAACACAAAACACGAAGATAAAAGCAGTTATTGGTAACACATATTATGACCAGAAATAAAGCAGAATGAGCATTTTCTAAGAGCATGCATATTAAGCTACCGTCAAATGTGTCCACATGCTTATGATGCAATGAACTCATCTCATCTCATTATCTCTAGCCGCTTTATCCTGTTCTACAGGGTCTCAGGCAAGCTGGAGCCTATCCCAGCTGACTACGGGCGAAAGGCGGGGTACACCCTGAGTGTGCAATGAACTCATCATTTGATATTCCATATTAATGAATAAGTAAACTAGAAAAGCACTTGGAGAGCGCAGACCTCCGCCAAGAATTCTTTAAAAAATTCCGGGATCCAGATGGTGATCCAGATCACCGCCAAAATTTAATGGATTGTTACTTGTGCCCAGTCACACCTCTGGAAAAAATTTCAGAGCAATCCGTTCATAACTTTTTCTGTAATGTTGCTATCAGACAAACCAACAAACAAACTAGAAAAGCACTCAGAGAGCGCAGACCTCCGCCAAGAATCCTTTAAAAAAATTCGGGATCCAGAAGGTGATCCGGATCACCACCAAAATTTAATGGATTGTTACTTGTGCCCAGTCACACCTCTGGAAAAAATTTCAGAGCAATCCGTTCATTACTTTTTCCGTAATGTTGCTAACAGACAAACAAACAAACCAACGCAACTGAAAACATAACCTCCTTGGCGGAGGTAACAAACAAACAAACTAACGCTACCGAAAATATAACCTCCTTGGCGGAGGTAAAAATTAATGATACTTCTAATTCGAAATATTATATTTGACATGTGCAGGTTTCAAATTTTGTCTTATAAAATCTTTTATTCAAATAAGGAATCACTTATCCCAGCTTTTTATTGAAGAGTTGGTATGTGGACGAATTGTTATTCTTACTTGTACTACTTGTACTTATGGTCCGCGTCATGTGTGACGAACGGAGGCTCTCATATGGCATCGCACATGACGCCTTTTGGAACGGTTCGCTAGTGCGTCCTCGGATAATTGGCTGCCACCTCTCAGTCTGCTGTGCCAGGCATCCCTGTCTTTAGAGAGATTGAACCAGAAGGAAAGGTCAAATCCAGAGGCTTTCAGGTCCTCCTTGATACAATCCTTCCAGCGCTTCTTCGGGCGGCCTCTGTTTCTCTTGCCAAATGTCAGTTCGCTGAAGAGAAGCTGCTGTGGGATACGGCAGTCCTCCATGCGGCAAACATGGCCCAGCCAACGGAGCCTATTGAGGCGGATCATAGTCTCGATGGATGAAGTTTTTGCTCTGTTAAGGACTTCCAGATTAGTTACCTTGTACCACCATCTGATGTTCAAAATCTGGTGTAGGGATCACTGGTGGAATGCTTCCAAGTTTCTGAGGTGGTGTGAAAGCATTGGCCATATCTCACTGCCATACAGCAAGGAGGGAAGTACAATAGCTTTGTAGACAGTAAGCTTAGTGGACAAGGTGAGTCCTTCATGATACCATACTCTTGAACTTAGTGACTTGAAGGTAGCTGCACCACGAGAAATTCTGTGTTTGATTTCTGAGTCTAGAGTGGCATCTTCTGACATAACTCCACTGAGGTAAGTAAACTTCTTGGCACACTTGAGGGTGTAGTCGTCAATCCTTATAGGTGGTGGATCAGGGCAGCCAACGTGCATCACCTCAGTTTTAGGTTTACTGATGGTAAGACCCCACTCTTTGCAGGACTGATTGATGACAGAAGCTCCATACTGCAGAGAACTAGCACTATGCGTTGCTAAGGCTGCATCATCCGCATGCAAGAAGTCGTCTTGCTTAGTTGATGTTGCTGACTTCGACTTCAGACGCCGCAGATCAGAGTTTACCGTCCATTTTATGGTGGATGATGATTCTGAAGTCAGGAAAGGATCTGTGAGCATGTCGCAGGACATAGGTGAAAAATAGGATAAACAGTGTCGGGGCCAAGATGCAGCCTTGGCGTAGGCCATTGGATACCTCAAAGTCTTCCATTAGTTCCCCACTTATGGAAACATGAGCATGCATGCCGGTGTGGAAGCTTTTGATGATGTTGACCAGTTTATTGGGTATGCCAATTTTCAGTAGGAGGCTCCACAAGATATCTCTATTTATTGTATCAAATGCCTTGACCAAATCCACAAATATAATGTGCAATTCTTGGTGTTGCTCGCGGCATTTCTCAATAAGCTGACAAAGAGCGAACATCATGTCGTCTGTTGATCTGCCTCCTCTAAATGCGCATTGAGCTTCTGGCAAGTACTGTTCCACCACAGGCCAAATTCTATTCAGTATGACACGCACAAACAGTTTCCCTGCTATTGCCATAAGGGTAATACCTCTGTAATTACCACAGGTAAATCTGCAGTTCATCTTAAAGAGGGTAATGATGACTCCGTCCTTAAAGTCTTGAGGGACCTGCTCTTGGTGCCAGATGGTTGGTAATAGCCTGAATAGTTCAGCAAACAGTCCTGGGCCACCAGCTTTCAAGACCTCTGAAGGGATACCATCCTGACCTGGGTCTTTGTCTGGCGCTAGTTGTTTGAGAGCTTTGGCAAGCTCTTCTTCCATTGGAGGTGCTTCAAGGTCGAAATCTGTCACCTCTTGAGGGATGTCTTCCAGGACTGATGCATTGATGATACTTTTTTGGTTCAGCAGGGTAGTGAAATGTTCTTTCCAGCGTTTTAAGACGTCTTCTTTTTCTGTGAGGCAGTTGCCGGCCAGGTCATTGATGGGAGTTAGGCTGGATGATCGGCGCTGCGTCACAAACTTTATAGCTTCAAAGAAACTTTTTGGGTCGTTGCGCTCAGCATATTTCTAGATTTTGTGGGGGCGATCAACCCACCATTGGTTCTGCATGCGACATAGCTCTGTCTGGCATTTATTCCGAATAGCTTTGTAGCGCTGGCAGTTCTGAGTTGTGTCGTCACTGAGAACAGCCTGGAAACTGTCGTATTTCTGTTTCAACAGGGCTTTAATGGCATTGTTGTTCTCATCAAACCAGTCTTTATGGTGTCTCAATTTAACTCCAACAGTCTCTTTGGCTGAGTCATATAAAACTTCTTTAAGAGATTTCCAGTGATCTTCGATGGAGTCGTGGTTTACCTGATGCAGATTCTCAGTGATACGCTGCTGCAGCTGCTCAGTGACTTCTGGTAGTTTGAGATGGCAAATGTTGAGCCTTCTGGGCCAGATTTACGTCTCATTTGAGTTGACTTGTGGAAATGCAGCTTCAGTCTGGCGCAGACCACACAATGATCCGTCCAACAGTCCGCGCTACGTCTAACACGAGAATCAAGTAGATCCGATTTGTAATGTTGGCGCACAATGATGTAGTCTATCAGGTGCCATCTTTGTGAGTGAGGATGCATCCAAGTACCTTTATGAATGTCCGGGTGGCAGAAAATGGTGTTAGAAATGGCTAACCCAAAACGAGTACAGAGTTCTAACAAAAGGAGGCCTTGTTCATTTATTTCACCTAAACCGTAAGGGCCGATAACCTCGGGTCAGGCTGAGTTGTCAGAACCAACTTTGGCATTGAAGTCACCGAGAAGGAATAGCCTATCTCCACATAGAACATTTGATAGTACGTCTGAGAGCTGGTTGTAGAATATAATTTTCTCCTCTACTGGTCTTTTAAAGGTCGGTGAATACACACTTATGACTGTGGCATGGCAAGTATTATCTAGCTTGATCCATAATGACATGATGCACAAGTTTAGCCCTTTCCAATTCCAACTGATGGCCTCAAAGATGTTTTAAGGGCTATTGCCATGCCTTCAAGTTTTGGTTGGTCGCGTGGTCTACCGGAGTGAAGGAAGGTGTAGTCACCATCCTCAAACTCACCTTCTTCAGGGGTTCAGCATTCACTTAGGCAGGCCATATCGATATTGAAACGGCCGAGCTCTGCTGCCACTAGAGCAGATTTGCGTCCTGGGGCATTACAATTGAGATTCTGGGTGTCCGACATTGTTCTTATATTCCAGGAGGCTAGCTTGATCTGTTTCATAAAATTTTGAGCACACTTGGGCAAATCAGGACCACGGGGTCTATACGGCTTTACCCATGCGCCATCATGCATGCGGTGGTGCTGCACAGACGTTGCTCGCCGATGTGTAGAAGTAGATCTATTAATATGAGAGTCTGTAGCAGGTATGAAATCACACAGCAGGAGGGTGCTGGCCTTCGGCTCCAGGCAAGTAGGAGACCCACTTCTGTACTTACATTTCTCGTGTGGAGAGATGCTAGGAGTGGACTCAGATGAGACACAAATCACCTCACTTCTACACACAAGGCAGTCAGGTGGTTGAAGTCAGTGGGCCGACCCAGGCTGGGACTGACCTTGGTATACACCATTGGGGGACAAACCAAGCCATAGGAGTCGCCCCTCATCCGCCAAATGTAGTATACCAGCACAACTCCATAGCTGACCGTTGAGCCCATATCCTTGAGAGGATGAGTGAAGACATGCACAACGGGCCCCTCCACTCACAAGGTGCTATGGTACCTTGTTCGAGTTGCCTCTGTGATTAAGCATTAGCATATTAGCACAAAGCATATTTACAGGATAGGTGCAAGGATGAGGAATCTGTTGTAGTATGTGGTTGTGTATGGAGAGTGCATGGACAGATAAGCATCAGACATCAGACATTTCAGTAACTCTATAACAGGTTCACTAGTTAACTACAATTTGTAAGAAAGAGTTATATTCTTAATTATGGCAGACATCTGAGACAAGCATGCAAACATACAGATAGGCAAAGATAGACACACAAAGAAGCGACTAACTTGCTGAAATATTTTTGCAACAAATCTCAGAGTTATGGGACCCCAACAGAAAATCAGTCACCTTGTTACACTTTTTTTCATCAATCTTGAAACAAACATACTTTTAGATAAAGAATCTATAGAGTAACAAACTTCTAAAAGCAAAAAGTTATGTCAGTTGAATAGACTGAGCAGCACACCACCTCTGAGGTCCTAACTGATCCCACTCAGTAGTTTACAGTAGGTCCTTTTAGGGTTAAATGGGTACAGTGGCAGCCATTGAATTTGTTCCACGTTTCCGTGACTGGCCCTCAGCAGGCCCTTGGCCGTCCCCTGACTGGTTCGTGACTGTCTGCCGATTGGTCCGTGCAGATAATTTATCCCCCACAATGACGTAGTCAATGCAGTCCTGACTGGTGACGCCCCTAATTAGCTTGTGTGAAAACCAGCTGCTATCCCTCATTTTTCCACGGGGAGGAGCAGTGATTGTCTGTTTCACAAAGCAGGTTTATCAAACGCTGAGAACAGCTGATTTCAGTTAATTAATTCAACCCGGAGGACTTTCACCGGGAGTTAAAAAGCCATAAGATTTTAATGCGCTCATACAGCGAGTTTGAATATGTTTATATATAATTGAAATAAAAGATAGATTGATTGATTGAAGTGTGCATGCTCTCTACATAAACACTGTCTAGTGCAGCATGGATAGGCATAAATAAATAAATAAATAAATAAAGCCTCCGCTACTGTCTAGTCCCGGGGAGGCTCGGCGTAGGCCACTGATGAAACTATTTGGCTGTCCTACTACTAGGCAACTACTTGTCTCAATACTAGGCCTTTTGTAGTAGTAGTAATAATGATATTTGCCTACTGAAAAGTGATCAGGTGAAAAGTTGAAGCCGCAGCAAGACCTTTGCTATTAAGCCTTTTGTAGGTTAAACAGGCTTCGGCAGACAACGTCCTGGAAAGGCTGTGTTTTTCTTTGGTTTGATTAGCCTACGATTTAATCTTTAAACATTATGGTTTCAGCAGTTCGCTTAAACATTGGAGGCTGCGGAGTCAGGCTGCAAGATTTCCCGATACTTGTTTAAGATGACAAACTTCATAGTAAGGAGAAAATAATTCCACAGTATTTAGTGCCTCGTCAGTCTCAAAAATTAATAGTGAAGGACCAACGCGAATTAAGTCCCAAAAAAACATCTCGTAGGCCTATATTTTACATTTTCAAAAAAGTCCGGAATTGGAAGTCGGTCAGTGGAGTGTAATGAAGTGTCTCATTCACTAAACACAAAAGGTCGGAAAACAGTGGAGAAAACAGCGATTGCTTAAATAGGCTACTAATGTTTTACATTAGTAATTTAATGTATGTGACAAATAAATTCATTGATTAAATAGATAAAGAAGCGAATACTCCGAAGCTCAAAATTCAGGAAAGTGGCTCCGGTGTCGCAAGTGCACAAGAACAGTTATTTGAAAGTTAACCTAATGAATTTGTGCATGCGCGTGCGATTTCATGAAGAACCGGGACAATTGGCATTCGGTGAAAGATTCACACCTCTGACTCATTATATTCGCGCGCGCCCTCTCACCCACTGTTGCTTCGTTTTCCTGATTTACACGCGTGTCTGAAGATGGAGTTTTCAGAAATCTCCACTCTGCCCAGAGTTTGTGAAAGTAGCTCTTTTCAGTGACTGAAACCTCCGTATAGGTGTGAATGAGAGGTGCAACCGAATAAATAAACATGTGTCTTTTTTATCCGGCTACATGTAGGCTATCACTGCGCAAAGCCTCTAATGTTGAAATGGTAGTAATATTTGTTAAAATAATAGTAGGCTAATTTCCACATTAATCGGTAAAATGGCACAAGGGATGTGATGGGGGGATGGCTGTTTTATAAGGGGAATGATTTGAGATTTTTATTTCAGAAGGGGGATGCCTCCCCCCACATCCCCCCTCAACTCAAGTACTGCGTATAAGGCCACCGGACAGGCCCTTCGATTTCCATCACTAGAGTGTGTCAAATTACTTTCGGTTTTGCCAGCATGGACGCGCTTCTTTTAAATGAAGGCAGAGATGTGTCAGACATCGACAAAACGGTAAAGAATAAGTGGAGATGGGCTTGGCTAAATTAAATGGGCGATAATGGCAAGCCATTTAGTTCATGGTGCAAAAAGATGAAAATGGCAGGTGTGTGCTTTTGTGTAGTTTGCCATAAAAAAAGTCTATGAAAGCAATGGCAAGAAACTAGATGCCTTTGGCTTCACTGCAAAGAAGCAGAAAAAGTGAACTTTCACTTTACTTTTCTTGCAAGTTCTTTCTGTTCCACTCTTTTGAAAGCATGGTTAAAGTTCGACTGCACTTGCACTTTTCTCTTAACCACTGTTGTGCATTACTAAAGTATTGTTGAAATAAATTTGCACTTTGCGCTGAAAACTTGATGTTTCATCATTTATAGCCAGTAATGACAATGGTAAAGTCTTGCCTTAGCTTTAGTCATTGTTAAAATTATGTAAATGTACTATAAGTAGGGGCCGAGGGCATAATGGACAACACGGCGTTTAAAATTTGACGCATCGCTGATGTGGTAGGGGCCAACGACATGGAGCTTTTTTGTCAGTCAGATGATTTTTTTTTTTTTTTGCTTTAATCCATGAGTGCAGACATCCCAAGTCTCCCGGAAGTTCCGGGAGTCTCCCGCATATTGATAGTGGCTTCCTGATGCCCGCAAATTGGAGAATATCTCCCGGAATCTAGAGCAAGTGAGCAGAGCGTGCACACGAAACATTAATGTCTGCATCGCGCATATGACGGAGTGCACGAGGGAGCCTGTGTGTGCCCCTGTTCATGTAGTGCATGCTCGACAAAAAGCATCCTGATTGGTTTACAGACATTCAAACTCATTTAGAACAGTGTAGAAATGACCAGGAGAAAAACAGGGAGGGCTCGGAAAATGACTGCAGGCCGGAATTGAACCCAGGTCCCCAGATTTATGGTGTGGCGCCTTATACACCTGAGCCACAAAGTCCTGCTGGTATTGCTTTTAAATAGCCTACTTAAATCCTTAAAATGAGTCATGTAACGCATGTCTTCTGTGATCTGATCTCCAATGGTGAAATAAACCGGTTGTGATATGAGTACAGTCTGTTATTTTAGAAGATAAATTTAATCTCATCTCATCTCATCTCATCATCTCTAGCCGCTTTATCCTGTTCTACAGGGTCGCAGGCAAGCTGGAGCCTATCCCAGCTGACTACGGGCAAAAGGCAGGGTACACCCTGGACAAGTCGCCAGGTCATCACAGGGCTGACACATAGACACAGACAACCATTCACACTCACAGTCAATTTAGAGTCACCAGTTAACCTAACCTGCATGTTTTTGGAGTGTGGGGGAAACCGGAGCAAACCCACGCAGACACAGGGAGAACAGGCAAACTCCACACAGAAAGGCCCTCGTCAGCCGCTGGGCTCGAACCCAGGACCTTCTTGCTGTGAGGCGACAGTGCTAACCACTACACCACTGTGCTGCCATGTCTGATGATATTATTTTTTATTACATATTAATATTACAACATCACTTTTAGCGATTTTAACAAAAGGTCTGCAAACATGTTTTTTTTTTCTCAAGACCACATTTACACCGTAATGTAATCATATGAAAAATACCATTACAGACTGGTGGAGCAGCGTGCCAAAAATAATATGTATTTGGTCCAAGGTGTGGTTTTTTTTCATACGTCGCTGGCTCTTTTGCCAGTAGCGCATCACTTGCACAGGTCTGGGGTTACCCTGCAATTTTCGGGTTGTTCTATTATTATTAGGCTACCGCATAAAAGCGGTCACATTGTGTGCTCAATACCTGTATACAGCGCTGAAATAAACGTTTTGCAATGAATAAGAAGTGTTTTGAGTTAACAGCATATTTTTAACACTAGAAGGCCCAAAGTGTAGACTTTAGGCCCTGTCCACACGGCAACGGATTCAGGTGACTCCGATACAATTGCTTATTGTTTAGGCCTGGCGTCCACACGGCACCGGCGTTTTGGGTGCCCAAAACGCAGTCTTTTTGAGAACGGGTTCCAGAGTGGAAAGATCTGGCAACGTTGCCTTTGTGAAGTCGTCTGGATGAGTAGAACGGATTTGTTTACGATGACGTCACAACCACATGACTGTGAGTGCTTCACGCCGGGTAGAAGTGTAACTAATATCACCAGGAAAAAGCCTTACAGAGCACTAGTGAGAGTGAAACACGAGCTTGGATATTATTATTATTATTATTATTATTATTATTATTATTATTATTATGTTCAGTGTTAGTTCACAGTAGTAATGCAAGAAGCAGAATAGTGACAGTAATAGTGAAGCAAAAACATGCAATTGTACAAACACTGCAGCTCTACAGCAAAATATTCATTTATGAAATGGTCTGATTCTTAACACCAGTAGTGCCAATGATCTTCTCATTGCGATGCGAGTTGTCAAGAAATCCTATAACTTGGTTCATGAAACGCGCTTACAAAATATTTTCACTGTGAATATTTATTGTGTAATGGTGCAATCCCGCCAGCAAAAATAGGGGAAAAAAAGGAGCGATCTCACTTCTTCAGATGTTGATTTAAGTCCGACAATACATTCCTCAAAAAGGGCGTAGAGGAGCAAATTAATCCAATTTATTCCGGAGCATTAAAGACGCCGCCTTCCGCGTAGAATCATACGTCATCCTCGCCGCCATATTGGAGAGGTCAAAGCGGAGAATAAAGATTAGCTGCGTTTAACTGTACCAACAGGTTTACCGTCCAAACGAGATCATATGGGATTACCTTTCACAGGTGAGAAACAACAAATTAATCCATCAACGTGTATCATTCAATTTATTCCGGACCATTGAAGACGCCGCCTTCCGCGTAGAATCATACGTCATCCTCGCCGCCATTTTGGATAGGTCAAAGCGGAGAATAAAGATTAGCTGCGTTTAACTGTACCAACAGGTTTTCTGTCCAAACGAGATCACATGGGATTACCTTTCACAGGTGAGACTGGAAAAATACTTTTCATTGTATTTGGTCATTATAATGTAATTTTACAAACAGATTTTCCTGACTTTGTGGCTAATATGAAGTCTCGCACATAATAGTTTATGCACATGCATCGTTACTTCTTCTATTGTTCTGGTGTCTCCAAAGGGACCGTCTTACAGCGCCCCTAGAGGTGTGGCATGTGTATTGCATCGTTTTCAGCAAGCGTTGCGTTGCCATATGGACCTGATATTTTACTGATTGTTGCCCATTTGGACGCGATATATTTTTAAATAACATCTTGTTGCCGTTGTCGTGTGGATGTAGCCTTAGGCCACATCCACACGACAACGGCAACGTGATGTTATTTAAAAAAAATATCGCCTCCAAATGGGCAACGATCAGTAGAAATCAGGTCCATATGGCAACGCAACGCTTGCTGAAAACGATGCAATACACATGCCACACCTCTAGGGGCGCTGTAAGACGGTCCCTTCGGACACACCAGAACAACCTATACGAAAAAGAACAGTAAAGAACTTATAAGAGTTTACCACTGTCTTAGTAGTAAATCCTTATAAATATAAATAAATATATATATGCCATGTATGATTTACTCCCGAAAGTGGCCCATTTTGCATTTTCCTCATGCAAATTTTTTATGAAAATCTAGTATGTATGAAGTGAACATTGTGCATGGTTTTTACAGATAATGTGTATGATGAATTACACTGTCTTTGTATGCTTCATGTAATGTTTGTAGTTTTAAATTATATTTTACAGTTTAAAATGTATATGCCTTTTATATGTAAATCCAACACAAACATATGTGGATTTACATATAAAAGGCATATACATTTTAAACTGTAAAATATAATTTAAAACTACAAACATTACATGAAGCATACAAAGACAGTGTAATTCATCATACACATTATCTGTAAAAACCATGCACAATGTTCACTTCATACATACTAGATTTTCATAAAAAATTTGCATGAGGAAAATGCAAAATGGGCCACTTTCGGGAGTAAATCATACATGGCATATATATATTTATTTATATTTATAAGGATTTACTACTAAGACAGTGGTAAACTCTTATAAGTTCTTTACTGTTCTTTTTCGTATGGGAATAGAAGTAAGGACGCATGCGCATAAACTATTATGCGCGAGACTTCATATTAGCCACAAAGTCAGGAAAATCTGTTCGTAAAATTACATTATAATGACCAAATACAATGAAAAGTATTTTTCCAGTCTCACCTGTGAAAGGTAATCCCATGTGATCTCGTTTGGACGGTAAACCTGTTGGTACAGTTAAACGCAGCTAATCTTTATTCTCCGCTTTGACCTTTCCAATATGGCGGCGAGGATGACGTACGCGGAAGGCGGCGTCTTTAATTGTCCGGAATAAATTGAATACTACACGTTGATGGATTAATTTGCTGTTTCTCACCTGTGAAAGGTAATCCCATGTGATCTCCTTTGGACGGTAAACCTGTTGGTACAGTTAAACGCAGCTAATCTTTATTCTCCGCTTTGACCTTTCCAAAATGGCGACGAGGATGACGTACGCGGAAGGCGGCGTCTTTAATTGTCCGGAATAAATTGAATGATACACGTTGATGGATTAATTTGCTTTTCTACGCCCTTTTTTGAGGAATGTATTGTAGGACTTAAACCATCATCTGAAGAGGTGAGATCGCTCCTTTTTTCCCCTTATTTTTGCTGGCGGGATTGACTCTGCCCTAAGGGCTATTCTCTCTCTCACTTTGCACCAGGCATTACACAATAAATATTCACAGTGAAAATATTTTGTAAGCGCGTTTCATGAACCAAGTTATAGGATTTCTTGACAACTCGCATCGCATCGCAATGAGATCATTGGCACTACTGGTGTTAAGAATCAGACCATTTTATAAATGAATATTTTGCTGTAGAGCTGCAGTGTTTGTACAATTGCATGTTTTTGCTTCACTATTACTGTCACTATTCTGCTTCTTGCCTTACTACTGTGAACTAACACTGAACATAATAATAATAATAATAATAATAATAATAATAATATCCAAGCTCGTGTTTCACTCTCACTAGTGCTCTGTAAGGCTTTTTCCTGGTGATATTCGTTACACTTCTACCTGGCGTGAAGCACTCACAGTCATGTGGTTGTGACGTCATCGTAAACAAATCCGTTTTACTCATCCAGACGACTTCACAACGGCAACGTTGCCAGATCTTTCCACTCTGGAACCCGTTCTCAAAAAGATTGCGTTTTGGGCACCCAAAACGCCGGTGCCGTGTGGACGCCAGGCCTAAACGATAAGCAATTGTATCGGAGTCACCCGAATCCGCTGCCGTGTGGACAGGGCCTTAGTCTGCAATGAAATCCCCTCCCAAATTTGTGAATAAGTCTAACGTACCATTACCTGCCTCCCATTGTTGTGTAAAGAAGCCTAATTATTGTGTTACCTGAGAAATAGCCTCTTTGTTTCTAACCCTAACCAGACTTCGTCACAACCAAGGCAACCAAGAAGGATCAGTTCTAACCCTAACCCCAAATCCTGGCTCTAACCCCAACCTGAGCTCACCCTTAACCCAACCCCTAGCCCAAAACCTAGCCTCAAATAATAATGGAATAATAACCCAAATATAACATGGGGGTGCTGACCAGGCACTTGTGGAGCATTGAGGATGGGGCTTGGGAAGGACAGTGCACCCTGCAATAATAACAGAAGCACTGAACTTTGTGTACGCTGCCACAAATACACCTGTGGCAAATGTACCATAGGAAAGACTCACCATGGGAATGTGGAAACTACTAGATGGGACAACTCTATGCTACATTTCTGTGCTTTGTATAGCCTCCATGTGTAGTGAGTCTGCTTTTCTTAGTGTGAAATAAATGTTTATTTTCTTCCTGAAGTTATACCGTCTGTAGTTTTTCCAAGCTGAAATTGTGTTTTTTGGGGCACTCAGTCCTCTGTCCTCTGACATTGTAAGCTTGGCAGAGTAAATTGTCACTGAAATTAGGGTGTAACCTAAAACCAAATTACCATTCATGAATAGCAACCTCAGGCTACGTTTACATTAGACCGTATCTGTCTCGTTTTCTTCGCGGATGCACTGTCCGTTTATATTAAACCGCCTGGAAACTCCGGGAAACGGGAATCCGCCAGGGTCCACGTATTCAATCCAGATGGTGTCAGCTCCGGTGCTGTGTAAACATTCAGAATACGCGGATATGCTGTGCTGAGCTCTAGCTGGCGTCTCATTGGACAACGTCACTGTGACATCCACCTTCTTGATTCGCTGGCATTGGTCATGTGACGCGACTGCTGAAAAACGGCGCGGACTTCCGCCTTGTATCACCTTTCATTAAAGAGTATAAAAGTATGAAAATACTGCAAATACTGATGCAAATACTGCCCATTGTGTAGTTATGATTGTCTTTAGGCTTGCCATCCTTCCACTTGCAAGTGATAAGTGATATGCGCTGGGATCACACACACAGCGGCTCAGTCCTGAATCACTGCTTGTTCACTTCACTCGCGTGCTCTGTGAGCTGCGCAAGGCCGGAGTGCGCACCCTCCAGAGGGCACTTGCTGTTCAGGGCGGAGTGATTTGGAGCACAGGATGCCTGCGGAGCTGAGCGTATCCGTGTATTGGTATTGCTGTGTGCACGCAAATCGTGTATTGCTGTTGCTGTGTGCACACTAATCGTTTTAAAAACGTTAATCTGATGATCCGCTGATACGGTCTAATGTAAACATGGGCTCAGTGGGGGGTGGAGTGGCTGTTCACAATACAATGGAGACAGTTAGCACCTTGAGAGGAATACACAATTTTTGCAGAGAGGAGGGGGCATGCAGCAGAAGTGGGCCTTTTCACATATGGTAACACATTATCAACAAAGAAAGAAAAAACACAATGCCAAGGATCAGGAAAAGAACCACAGCGCTGTGATTAGTTGGGCTATCAATGACTGACAGAGCCCCGGCACGTAACTAAGCATTATAAAGTTAAAAAATATAATTTTTATTGAAAAAACAAGAATGTAATGATTTCCAAAATTTCTAAAATGATTTTACCTAACGCAATTTTCTGCTTTAATCCACATTTGCTGGTGTTGAGCATTTTTTTTTTTGCTTCTCAAAATCATCTCATCACAGATCACTCGCTGCTGTGTGCGAGCTTCCCTGCCCCCTATTTGTTGAAAATCTTCTGTAGATGTCGGGGTTTTATATTGATTTATTATTATTATAATTGTTAATAATTAAACGTGATAAATCTGGTTATTAGGAACAAAGGAGGGCATAGTGGGAAATGATACGGTAACTGTCTCTTGTCGGTTCAAATACGATACTGTTTTGTGATTACACTGTACCGGTTAATAAAAATAGACAAATGGCATGAACCTCTCTACTGTCTCTTATTACACTAAAGAAAGGGCCTGGCCGAGTCATTGCGTATTACTGAAAAAAAGAAAGAACGAATGATACATGGATTGTGTATCATTCGTTCTTTCCATTTTTTAATTGGCAATCAAAAAATGAAAAAAATTGTTTTTCATTTCAATTTTAGGCTCATATAAAAAAATGAAAAACCAGTAATTTTTTCATTTTTTTGTGTTAAAATAAAAACAAATAACAAAATAACCAGTCACTTTTTCATTTTTTGATTTTTGATTGCCATTTGAAAATAGAAAGAACGAATGATACACTGATTCATGTCCTCTAATAAAAAGCAAAGTTGGTCTGACACAATATGTTGAAAGCGACAAAATGAATGCCATGTTGTTATTGTTATCATTATTTATTATTACTATCAGTGGTCGAGTTGTAAAATCAAACCAGGGGGATGGTGAAATTTTTAGTCGCGTGTCGACCCATCGGTCGGTCCGTCGGTGGGAAACTGGTTTGCTTTTAGGAGGGTTTGCATACAACGTAGGTCTGTGGACCTTGTTCATTTACCAGACATACAGTATTTTGTGCTGATAAAGTGTGTAGTACACACTGTGTACCGTTTTTATTGTTGTAAAAAACATAATACACTGGTATTTTACTGTAAAACATGCACAGTGTGGATGTCATGTCATATTTAGTCAGTCTCCTGGCTGACATACCTACCACATTCTCCATATTAGGGTGAAATGCAGATGACAAATTTGAAGTGCAACTTCATAGTCATGGTAGGCTCCTTTTAAATCATTTGGTAAATAATTTATTAAAACCTCAGCAGGCAATGTAAATGAACAACTGAATCTTTTCATATCAAGTCAATAGAATTTTTATTCAAAGCTGAACATTGGGAACATTGAATTAAATACAGAGGTAGGTAGGTAACCAATAAGCTAAAACAAGCAACAGTAAATTGTAAATCTTCAGCTCTTCAGCTGTTGGTTCTCCTGCTTGCTCCTGCTCCTGTATTGTCTCACACTCCGGGTCCTCCAGCTCCTGTCGCACTGTGTTGCAGTTGCTGCTGACTGTCATCTGGAATAAAGAGCAGTGGATAAGATAATTTAATGAAATATAATTATAATGTTATTACTGTTTTATTTATTATCTGAACGAGGATTTGAGCTTTGAAAAATGACCGGATTCTTTCTGTAACGTTGATTCCCGCTGTTATCTAGGTCACGTGACACCATAACATTGACGGTTACCAAGGAGCTGCCTTGGATACTTTGATACTTTGCTTCGATACATACCAGCACTTTGATACATACTGGATACAAGCTAGCAAAATGAGTTAAAAGCAGGCATCTTTGGAAAGTTTCTTTGGAAAGGGGAAAAGGCCCATTGAGGAGACAGAAGAAGAGCCTATGACGAAGAAAAAGAAAGCTGCATTTTAGCAGACACTTTGTCAAGTCCTACACCAATCCTGCTCTGCCTTACATGTTGTGACCGGCTCTCTAATGAGGCAATGAAGCCTTCAAAACTGCTAGTGTCATTTAGTTTAGCCTTCCTGTCTTGAATAACACTTTTTGTTGCCTGAAGAATAACAAACGAACGTCCAGGCTGATTAAATTAATGGCCTTATACAAGAAATCAAAGCTAACATGAACCTGAGTAAGCTATCGATAGCTGGATAGACTCCAAACTAACATTCATTATGATAGCTGTGTTGTTATCCGCCACCCACAAATTAGGCTCCATATCGGTAACTTTACAGCATGATAGTGGGCTCACAGAAAGTGTGACTGATATTCGTAACTCTTGACTTACCTCCTGAAATGTTTTTTTCTTGCGATCTTAAAGCCGAACTTGCTTAGGTCTTGCTGTCCACTCCGCTTAGCCATGATGCTGCAATCCGCTGCTGTCACTGACGCCGAATGAAATAAAAAATAACGGAACCGCAACTGAATGTCACCTCCTCAAACGCTTCACTTGCGCGTGCCCTCTCTTGCGGTAGCTTACTGTATGTTAAAAAATGTTAAATAGAAGTAATGTCCACATTTATTGATAAAATTGCTCAAGGGAAGGGAGGGGGGATGCCCATTTTAGAGGGGGGATGATTTTGACCATTTTTTATTCCAGGGGGGAAGGCATCCCCCCCATCCCCCCTCAACTCGAGTACAGATTACTATTATATTGAGATAATAATAATTAAGAGATCATCAGCTTAACATTAACAGCTTAATATATTAAATGAATAGGATGTATGAATAAATTACTTGATATATACATGCACATGCAATTTTTCTGTTTCATAGATGCAGAGATGATGATGGACTGTCGCTGAGGATCATGGGAAGGCTAATGTAGCGTGGGGAATAGAGAAAATCAATAATCGTAAATTAGAGTTATTATTTTGTTTTGGTTTCCCTGTTTATTATTTGTTCTGTTTTGAGTTGGAAAAAGGAAAACAAACACCAATCCCTCATTTTTTGGTCATACAGAAAAACAGGAAAACGAAATATTGAGTGTTTTTTTTTTCAGATTAAATGGAATACTTGAATGATCGGATGATACAAGGACCTACATCTAACACTAAAAAGTGCACACTGCTTCATTGCAAGAGTCATTTTTTTTTAATATTTATTTTTGAGCGAGTAAACCCAAGGCAAGAATCAAACCATGTTTCAGGAGTTACCGGTACAGGACATGTGCAGTAACCACCAGACTACCAAGACCCGCAGTTTCATCTGCTCCTGCACTGAAAAAGTAACCTACCGTATAGAATTTACCCAATAAATCTGAGGTAACAATTTGCATTGACTTGTTTGGGGTAGATTTAATTCCATATATTGAGTATAAAATAACTGAAATAAAAAGCTATGAAATACTTAAATTGGGTAAAATTAACCTCACATTTATGTATCTATTCTACAGCTACTTTCTCACTGAAATCAGGAAGTGCAGTACAAAAGCTTCACACATCATTTCAAGATTTTTTTTTTATGAGAGAAGCGCCATTTAATGGCGACACCGTGGAATCGAATGAATGGGCGTGTTTAGAATTAAAATAGGGGAGGAAGGGGGGTCTGAGCCATTCATGGCAGCCGCCTGGCGTTCAGCTGGGAACTGCACGGCAGTCGCATGGCAGTCGCATGGCGTGCGGTTGGAACGGGAAAAATTCAATTGCTGCTACTGTATCTAATGTATGAACCATGCTTTTGACCTGAGTAAAAAAGGTTGTGTGCCACAAATGACACCTATTATGGATATAATCTCATCTCATCTCATCTCATTATCTCTAGCCGCTTTATCCTTCTACAGGGTCGCAGGCAAGCTGGAGCCTATCCCAGCTGACTATGGGCGAAAGGCGGGGTACACCCTGGACAAGTCGCCAGGTCATCACAGGGCTATGGATATAATAATTGCATATTAATGCTGTAATACTTTTATACCAATTTCGTATATGTGGTTTCAGGGCTCTTTTTATGCACAAAGTTCTCCTGCATAATTAACTATGAAACAGCAGCCTACAAACATTACAACAAGTCCAGATTTATGAATTTATATCTGAACTTGTATATTATTACCAAAAACAAGACTTGGCAAATTTTGCAAAGTAGCCTCCAAATATAAACAAATACCGCCTGACTACTTCTAAAATGGCAGAAAAACCAATCAGATTACCATACCGCATTGGTTGTCACGTGGGTCAACAAGGATCGCGTCCCTCAACAGGGAACCAGGCTGAGGTTGAAAAGTCTGCTACTGGAATAATCTCTACCCAACATGCAAACAAGTATCACCACGCCCAGGATATCCCTCACAGAGGCCCTCAAGTTACACCAACTGAAAACCGCTGAAAGCCAACCAGAACTAAATGGTCTAGGGAAGAGTACTTCAAAGCTTTGATAAATCCAACAACATCGGTCACCATAGGCACGTACAACATCTGGCTTGAAAAAAAAAACCATCAAGACAGAATATGACCGCAAATAACCGTGCAAATACCAAACAGGATATCATAAAAAAGAAGAGACTAACAGAAATCGAAATTCAAAGTAAATGTATCTCTACACCTAGACACCAGAGATGAAAACCATCAAGATGATAATGATACAATTAAAATCGCTGAGTCAAATGAGCAGAATGACGAGGAAGGAAATCAGTTGAATAAACCAGATCAGTCAAAAGCTCAGCATAATATCAACGAAATAGTAGAGGCAATGGAAGAAAACATCATGAGGAAACAGGAGATTGTAAAGGAAATAGATATCTATGAAAGACCACCAATACCAAAAATTAAACATGATAGACATGCTAAATCAGCATTGGAAACAGCAAATAGAGTAAAAAAAGAACAGCCCTGTCTAGAAAACACAATATCAAAAATAAAAATGACATACCAACAATCACTGAAAAGCTGAAACAACAGTTGCAGGTGAAATCACAGAGAATCAGGTGATATGAAAAAAGGCAGAAGTTCTTCCACCAGGACAAAACCTATAAAGAAGACACTAAAAAGTTCTAAAAGAAGAATATTGAAATCCACGAACTACCTGAGAAAGAAGCTGTTGAAAATTTCTGGGCCAACATCTGGGAAAAGGAAAAACAGCATGAAGAGTTTTGCCAGAAGTTCCAGCTCAAATGCACTGTTAAGATAGATATGAAAAAATAGAATGATAAAAGCCATACTCTCTCAAATCAGTGGTAAAAAAAAAAACGATGTTATATTCAAATAGTTCCCCTGGACTGAGACAGCTCCGCATAGAAGATGTTGATTTATGTGATTCTAAATGTACAAACAAAGTCATAAGGAACATTTTGTTAAAAAACTGCTTTCCCAACCTGGTGAAAAGAAATTATATTCTAAAAGAATTTGAAGCAGGAAAAGTTAAGAGAATATGGAAAGGATATATTTCATCCATCTGTCGTCCCCCCAGGTGAAATAGATGAATTTCAAAATTCTTAATGAGATTTATCCAACAAACGAATTCTTAAGATTGAGATTTAACTTTGATGCCAACAACTGTGTTTTCTGTGAAAGGGAAATCGAAAGTTTAGAACATCTGTTTTTCCACTGTGATTCAGTATCCCATTTCTGGAATGAGATGTGGAGCTGGCTCCAGTCCAAAGGAATTGAACTGTCACCATTCACAGAGAAAAATGTCACATTTGGTATTTTTACTACAAATTGTAACCTGGATTTTATGATCAATAATTCATTGCTGCTGTGCAAATTCTTCATTCACAAATGTAGGTTTTTCAAAACCAAACCCTGCTTAAATAATATGAAGAATGAGTTGCAGTTACTAAGTCCCTGTCAATATTAAATGAGAAAAAAGCTTTAAAATTATTTTCTCTATTTGATAAGTATAATTTAACTGATTCTACTTAAGGTAAGATGAGCCCTTTCTTCCTTATGTATTTTGTTTTCATTATATTAAAGTTTTATTTATTTATGTTGCATTTGTGTTTTGTATTTGTCTCCCATGCTCAACCGGGCCTGTTGTTATGGTTACAATGTTTGTAAGGGCCTTGTTTTGTACGCCTTATTCTTATAATAAAGGTTTATTTAAAAAAAAAAATAGAGTTTCGGTCATGGCAACAGCGTGTGTATGTCCACCTCGGTTAGGAGGTTTCAGTTTTGAAAACTGTAAGAGGTAAGAGTAGAATAATATAAAGTACAGACATTTGGTATATTTTACTTCTGTGATTTTTAAATTGTTCATTTTTGGATTATGCTTCATTTTTGTGGCTATTGCCTCATAGAGTAAATATATACAGTTAGGTCCATAAATATTTGGACAGAGACAACATTTTTCTAATTTTGGTTCTGTACATTACCACAGTGAATTTTGAACAAAACAATTCAGATGCAGTTGAAGTTCAGACTTTCAGCTTTAATTCAGTGGGTTGAACAAAATGATTGCATAAAAATGTGAGAAACTAAAGCATTTTTTTAAACACAATCCCTTCATTACAGGGGCTCAAAAGTAATTGGACAAATTAAATAATTGAAAATAAAATGTTTATTTCTAATACTTGGTTGAAAACCCTTTGTTGGCAATGACTGCCTGAAGTCTTGAACTCATGGGTATCACCAGACCCTGTGTTTCCTCCTTTTAAATGCTCTGCCAAGCCTTTACTGCAGCGGTTTTCAGTTGCTGTTTGTTTGTGGGCCTTTCTGTCTGAAGTTTAGTCTTTAACAAGTGAAATGCATGCTCAGTTGGGTTGAGATCAGGTGACTGACTTGGCCATTCAAGAATATTCCACTTCTTTGCTTGAATAAACTCCTGGGTTGCTTTGGCTTTATGGTCATTGTCCATCTGTATTATGAAACGCCGACCAATCAGTTTGGCTGCATTTGGCTGGATTTGAGCACACAGTATGTCTCTGAATACCTCAGAATTCATCCGGCTGCTTCTGTCCTGCGTCACATCATTAATATACACTAGTGACCCAGTGCCACTAGCAGCCATGCATGCCCAAGCCATCACACTGCCTCCACCGTGTTTTACAGATGATGTGGTATGCTTTGGATCATGAGCTGTACCACACCTTCACCATACTTTTTTCTTTCCATCATTCTGGTAGAGGTTCAGCTTGGTTTCATCTGTCCAAAGAATGTTCTTCCAGAACTGTGCTGGCTTTTTTAGATGTTTTTAGCAAAGTCCAATCTAGCCTTTTTATTCTTGAGGCTTATGAGTGGCTTGCACCGTGCAGTGAACCCTCTGTATTTACTTTCATGCAGTCTTCTCTTTATGGTAGATTTGGATATTGATATGCCTACTTCCTGGAGAGTGTTGTTCACTTGGTTGGCTGTTGTGAAGGGGTTTCTCTTCACCATGGAAATTATTCTGCGATCATCCACCACTTTTGTCTTCTGTGGGCGTCCAGGTCTTTTTGCATTGATGAGTTCATCAGTTCTTTCTTTCTTTCTTTCTTTCTTTCTTTCTTTCTTTCTTTCTTTCTTTCTTTCTTTCTTTCTTTCTTTCTTTCTCAGGATGTACCAAACTGTAGATTTTGCCACTCCTAATATTGTAGCAATTTCTCGGATGGTTTTTTTCTGTTTTCGCAGCTTAAGGATGGTTTGTTTCACCTGCATGGAGAGCTCCTTTGACCACATGTTTTCTTCACAGCAAAATCTTCCAAATGCAAGCACCACACCTCAGATCAACTCCAGGCCTTTTATCTGCTTAATTGAAAATGACATAACGAAGGAATTGCCCGCACCTGCCCATGAAATAGCCTTTGAGTCAATTGTCCAATTACTTTTGGTCCCTTTAAAAACAGGGTGGCACATGTTAAGGAGCTGAAACTCCTAAACCCTTCATCCAGTTTTAATGTGGATACCCTCAAATGAAAGCTGAAAGTCTGGACTTTATGACCATGTCCATTATATAACTATAACTTGAATATGTTTCAGTAAACAGGTAAAAAAAAAAAGAAAATTTGTGTCAGTGTCCAAATATATATGGACCTAACTGTATACAGGATGCTATATTTACTGTATGTTCATGGTATCAGAAAATTTTTTATTTATAAGCAGTAGCTACATATACCCATAGGGTACATATTTTTATTATTATTGTCATCTAGATGGCAAACTGGAGGCCATTGGATTTGCCTAAAATAATTTCAAGAAAGCTATGACTAAGGTATGTTTAATATGGTAAACATTCAGCTTCTTCAGTGTTTTTGCATGCAGCACATTTAGTCATTCTTCATTGTTAGTAGTAGATTTATTTGTGATAAATATATGTTAATTAGCTTTCCGATAGAAAAGACTGCAGAATTAGGTTGCATCTAGATGCTAGAGAGTGTTAGCAAGAGTGAGAGCAGCATTGTTTCTGTAGTTGAAAGTCTGAAAGCCTTAGGCGGTATTTGCAATCCCCCAATTCCAGTGTTAAAGCCCTCACAGCGGGGCGAATGGGTGATGATGAATGTCATAATGTCACATTTACCTAATGTCATGTCATTACTGGCACATGTGCTTTTGTTGAAAATAATTAGTGCTGGGGTGGCACGGTGGTGTAGTGGTTAGCGCTGTCGCCTCACAGCAAGAAGGTCCGGGTTCGAGCCCCGTGGCCGGCGAGGGCCTTTCTGTGCGGAGTTTGCATGTTCTCCGCGTAGGTTTCCTCCGGGTGCTCCGGTTTCCCCAACAGTCCAAAGACATGCAGGTTAGGTTAACTGGTGACTCTAAATTGAGTGTGAATGGTTGTCTGTGTCTATGTATCAGCCCTGTGATGACCTGGTGACTTGTCCAGGGTGTACCCCGCCTTTAGCCTGTAGTCAGCTGGGATAGGCTCCTGCCTGCAACCCTGTAGAACAGGATGAAGCGGCTACAGGAGATAAGATAATTAGTGCTTGATTAGGGATTTGTTTTTCTCTGAGTAAATTTATTTCAATCAAAGGTTAGATTCTTATTTTTTTTCAGTCTGAGATGAAGCTATTTCATCAAAAGGTGGATTTTTTTTCACCCTTTTTACTGATCTTTACAAAGGGTATCAATAATCATGGAGGGCACTGAATATTTAGTGCATCTCCAAATATTGGAATATCATGAAAAAGTTTATTTTATTTCATAATTTAATTCAAAAAGGTAAACTTTCATATATTCTATATTCATATTCAGAAGCATCTCACATGGGCTAAGGAGAGGAAGAACTGGACTGTTGCTCAGTGGACTTGATCAAACACAGTGGACCAACACCAGCAGATAACATGGCACTCCAAATAATCACAGACTGCGAAAACTTCACACTGAACTTCAAACACATTCTATGCCTCTCCACTCTTCCTCCAGACTCTTGGACCTTAATTTCCAAATGAAATGCAAAATTTACTTTCATCTAAAAAGAAGACTTTGAAACATTGAGCAACAGTCCAGTTCTTTCTCTCCTTAGCCCAGGTAAGACACTTCTAACATTGTCTATGGTTCAGGAGTAGCTTGATATTAGATTAGATTAGATAAAACTTTATTGATCCCTTTGGGAGGGTTCCCTCAGGGAAATTAAGATTAGGAATGCAACAGTTGTAGCCCCTTTCCTGAAGACGTCTGTGCATGGTGACTCTTGATGAACTGACACCAGCCTCAGTCCACTCTTTGTGAAGTTCTCCTAAGTTCTTGAAATGACTTTTCTTGGCAATTCTCTCAAGGCTGCAATCATCCCTGTTGCTTGTTCACCTTTCCCAGCCAGCCTTTTCAGCAATGACCTTCTGTGGCTTACCCTCCTTGTGGAGGGTGTCGATGATCATCTTCTGGAGAACTGTCAAGTCAGCAGTCTTTCCCATGATTGAGATTGTGTGTACTAAACTAGACCAAGAGATGCACTGTATTTATACTCTTTTACCATAGGCGGCATGGTGGCGTAGTGGTTAGAGTTGTTGCCTCACAGCAAGAAGGTTCTGGGTTCGAGCCCAGCGGCCAACTGGAGTCTTTCTGTGTGGAGTTTGCATGTTCTCCCCATTACTGCGTGGGTTTTCTCTGGGTGCTCCAGTTTCCCCCACAGTTCAAAGACATAGGTTAGGTTAACATGGAGCAGCTATGGCCTGAAGTTCCCTTGAACAAGACACCTAATCCCCAGCTGCTCCCTGGGCGCTATAGCATAGCTGCCCACTGCTTGAGGTGTGTGTGTGTGCATGTGTGTGTGTTCACTGCTTCAGATGGGTTAAATGCAGAGGAAGAATTTCACTGTGTGCTTAAGTCTGTGCTTGAGTGTACGTGTGACAAATAAAGGCTTCTTCTTCTCAAACTCAAATGAAATACTCTCATATTTTGAGAGGGTTCCCCCCCACTGTAGACCATAATTATCAAAATTAAAGTAGAAAAATGTCTGGAAAATTTTAGTTTATGTGTAATGAAACTACAATATATTATCACTGTCTTAAATAACTGTTGGAAAATATTTCACTTTTTCCACAATATTAAAATTTTTTGAGATGTACTAGTATTCCGCTTAACACAAGCAGAACTTCATATTCGCATCATTTCCACATGGCTCCCTTGAGTGAACGTACAGGTTAGCGGTGACGAGGAGCACAGGGGAAGACAAGGAGTGGGCGGTCATGGCATGCAACTGGATTGTGAATTTTTTTTAAAAAGAACTTTATTGAAAAAGGATGCACATACAAACAAATGTATACAGCAGACAGGTGCTCCAATATACATGTGTCATCAAAATATTTATAATAATAAATAAAACACAGTACACTAAGGATGTTATTAGTAATGCCAGTAAACTTAAAGAAGTAGGGAGGATAATAAATAAATGAATAAATAAAATGACAAGAAAGGGGAAAAAACAAAACAACAACAACAAACAAAAAAGGAAACAAAGTAAATACATTAATCTTCTTTGAAAAACCTCTCGTATATATCTGTGTATGTGGTGCTTTGTTTGTCAATTAGTGTAAGGGATTTCATGTACTCTTTAAACTCATGCAAGAAACTTTTAAAGTTGGGTGGAGTTTTGGAGTATTTGCATTTGTGTATGTGATATTTGCCATACAAAATGAATAGGTTTGTAATAAAGGTGATGTCATTTTCTCCATGGACAAAATACATTATGACACTTCTACAGTCAATTAAGATGTTTTTCTTGATTTTGCACACTATATATTGTTCAAGTTGAGACCAGAAATTGATAGATTGGGCACAGTGGTAGAATAAATGAGTTAAGGTTTCTGGTTCCATATTGCAAAAACTGCATTTGTTTTCAATGTTTAAAAATTTAGAGAAATATAAATTTGTTGGATATATAGCATGTAAAATTTTTATGTGAACCTCTTTTATTTTATTGGAAATACAATACTTATAAGGCAATGTCCAGGCCTTCTTCCAGTCAGTGTCCATAAAGATGTTATCCCAAAATGCTTTCCCTCGTGGAGTTATTTTCCTCTTTTCATAAAAAGTATTACATATATGTTTGTTGTTGCACTTTGAATCCATTACATCAAGTCCATTTATCATTAGAAGGGGTTTTATTCTTAGTGTTTCAATGGCTTCTCATCAGGAGAGAAAGGCCATTAGGGATTGCTTTAGTTACGTAATTAAATTCTTTACTTGTAACGGGGAAGGATTTAAGACGAAGAAAACGTTCATAACTAAGCATTATACCATATGACAATCAAAAAGGTCACATATGAAAATAATGTTATCAATCCACTTCTGTTTAAATATGGATTTTTTCCTGACAGTAATGTCTTCATTATTCCATATTAAGGCTTTGTGAGGGGAAAAGTTGTGGGAATAGCACAATTTCCATGCTAAGAGTGCCTGTTGGTAAAATTTTGATAATTTCAGAGGTAATTTGGTAACATTGAAGTTACAGGTGAGTAAAAAATGTAGACCACTTAATTTCTTAAAAATATTATTTGGAATAAAAAAACAAATTGAGTTTGGGAATTTGAGACATTCCTTAATCCATTTTATTTTGAAAGTGTTATTTAAATCAGTGAAATTTAATAATTCAAAGCCTCTTTGTTTCCTGGATGCCGAGAGAATTTCATTCTTCAGATGGTGTTTCTTATTTTTCCAGGTAAAATTGCTAAGTATTTTATTAATTTCTTTGGATGTTGAATCCTCGACGAATAATGATAGAGCTGGATATACCAATCTTGAGATACGGTACCTTCTGCTTTAGATAAGAGAATTCTGCTAAAAATAGATCGGTCATGTTGAAGCCACATATTCATGATATTTTGTGTTTTTCTAAGCCTGGGGAGGAAATTAAGTTGTTGTCTAGAGGACATATCTTTAGTGATATCTATGCCTATGTATTTCACTGTTTTTTTAACTTGGATGTTACATATGTTTGCACAATCTGTATCATAAAGACACAAGATTTCGCATTTGTTAATACTGAGATGTAAACCTGAAGCTTTAGAGAAATCATTAATTAGTTGTAAAGCTGGCTCAACTTGATGTTTGTCCTTTAAAAGTAGAGCTGTATCATCAGCTAGTTGTGTAATTTTAAGTTCCTTTTGAAATATGGTTAAGCCTTTTATACTGTCATTATTTTAAGATTTTTAGGGAGAGGAGCTCTACTGCAATTTTAAAAAAATGGAGAAATTGGGCATCCTTGACGGACAGAACGGTTAATCGGAAATCTTTTGGAGGTGTTAGGAAAGATCATTAAATTACTGTTGATGTCTTTGTATAACATTTTAGCTACTGAGACAAAGTTCTCTCCAAATCCCATTAATTTTAATGTATTAAAAATAAAGGGGTGTTCCAATGTGTCAAAAGCTTTGTAGAAATCAAGAAATACTATAACTGCTTGTGACGCCACATGTTCTGAGTAGTCAAGTAAATCTAAGATTAATCTAATGTTATTACTAATGTGTCGCTTAGACATGAAACCTGTTTGGCATTCATTTATTATATCTCCAAGATAAGATTTTAAGCATCTGGAATAGACAAATGCAAATAATTTATAATCTACATTCAGAAGTGTGATGGGTCTCCAATTATCTATACATAGAGGGTCTTTGTTTAGTTTTGGAATTAGGCTAATTAAACCTTGTTTCATAGTTGATGTCATTTCATTGTTTGTAATACAATCTTTATAAATATAAATATATCTTTATAACAAATATGAAAAACATGTGCATATTGAGCTGTGGGGTGACTTTATGGAACAGACTGGAGACAGAAATAAAACAAAGTGCAAATATAAATCTGTTTAAAAAAAGGTACAAAAATATTTTTAAACAAGTATATAGAAGAGGAAGTATGTTAACGGAGGATGATGAGGGATAAATAGAATGGGGTTGATTGTTATATTAGAACTAACTTAGTATATGGTATATATGGTATATATTTATTTATGGGGATAGTTTATATCTTCATATTTACAGGGATAGGTATGTAGTAGATATTTATTTTTGTAATTATATATTTATATAGATATTTATGAAGTGTATATATGGTATATAGTATATATATATTTTTTTCTTTTGTAATTATATATTTATATAGATATTTATGAAGTGTATATATGGTATGTAGTATATATTTATTTTTGTAATTAAATATTTATATGGATATTTATGAAGTGTGTATATATATATATATATATGGCGGCACGGTGGTGTAGTGGTTAGCGCTGTCGCCTCACAGCAAGAAGGTCCTGGGTTCGAGCCCCGGGGCCGGCGAGGGCCTTTCTGTGTGGAGTTTGCATGTTCTCCCCGTGTCCGCGTGGGTTTCCTCCGGGTGCTCCGGTTTCCCCCACAGTCCAAAGACATGCAGGTTAGGTTGACTGGTGACTCTAAATTGACCGTAGGTGTGGGTGGTTGTCTGTGTCTGTGTGTCGGCTCTGTGATGACCTGGCGACTTGTCCAGGGTGTACCCCGCCTTTCGCCTGTAGTCGGCTGGGGTGGGCTCCAGCTTGCCTGCGACCCTGTAGAGGGATAAAGCGGCTAGAGATAATGAGATGATATATATATATATATATATATATATTGTGGGTGCAATCAGTTAATTATTGAAATTAAGTGATCAATCTCATTAAATCAGTCTCATTAAATTTGAAGGTTAATAATTAAAATGAATCAATCCCATTGAATCGTTTACTTTGACTCATTTGAATTGAATCATACCATAGAATCAGTCTCATTTAGTGAATCGTTCAATGAATCATTTAGTGAATCATACCAATGAATCATTTAGTGAATCATTTAGTGAATCACACCATTAATCCTGGTGCTTAATAATAAATTACCAAACAGCTAGATTATGGTATATTTCCAAATTATTACAATCACTTACCACATTACATAACTTTTATATGCACCCTTTTGAATTCGAGGGAGATTGGGGACTTCATATATTGTTCACACAAATAAACACAGTTTGTTTAATAAATGAATTTATTATAACAAAGATAAAAATAATAAATCAATATATACAAGCAGTGAGGTGTATATACATGTGTGGTGTGTGTGTATGGCCTAGCTTGTTGCTAGCTAAAACAAAGGAATGTTATCTAAGTAGAACAAAGGATTAGCTCTGTTGCTAATGTGTGCTTGTGTGTGTGTGTGTGTGGGAAGGACTTGACCATGTGTTTAGCCTCGTGTAGCTAACTACGTGGTGGAGGCCTAGATTAGCCTTGTGTTGCTAGTGTGTGTTTGTGAAAGGCCCTATGGCCTAGTTAAAGTGTGTTTGTTAGGCCTGGTGAGGCCTACTGAGCACGTGTTGCTAAAGACAAAGGGAAGCTGTCTAAAGTGTATCAGGCCTGGTCAGGCCTGTTGAGCACGTGTTTTCTCAGTAACAAAAAGATTCCACACTCATAACATTACCAAACTCACTGAAACCTTGATAAGGTCAAAATGTATGATAAGGAAATTAAAGTGTTAGTCAGAGAGGAGCATGCGCAGCCTATCTATTAAACAATTGAGAGAACATAGAACCAAAATAAATCAACACGCTGCGTGTCTAACAGTGTAACAGATAAACCTGGGTTTAAATTCACACTATTTCAAATAAAAGCAAATTCCTAAGACTATCCTAATTATGCCCAAATGCCAAAATCTTACTTAATCCTGCCTTTAGCAAGATATGAAGAAATATTCGCCGGTGTAGTCTCGGGCCTCGCCGTGGGAGCACGTGAGCCGCTCGTGATGGAGGCGTAGAAACTTTCGGGTCCAGCGGAGCACTTGGGTGGTTCCCGTAGAAAGCAGAGGATTCTTGGTCCAAACCTCAGCGTTCGTGAGGAAAAGTCTCTGATCAGAATAAGATGCACAGCGCTTTTGAGTTAAAAAGGATTCAATCGCTTCTTAACTTTTAACTGCCTGGGCTGCAGTCGTGACGTCACTTCTAATACAAGTAAACCGGTTATAACTCAGGTTGAGTTTAAAGATCGCGCGACTCTAGAGTTTACCTTTGTCAAGGGTAAGAAAGAAAATCGCGCTGAGTGATGGATCTTGCAAGAAAAAAGATGTCTTTTTGGGTGGAGAGCATCTCTTTGGTGCGTCTAGCTCCCTTGAAAACTGGACGCGAGAGACAAAATGGCGGAGCTTCCGCTTGGACTTATGCGTGCGTGGCGGACTGATGTAGATGATCCCGCCCACGCGTGACGTAGGTCACGCAGAAGTTGCCTGGGAATTGTAGTTCTGACACAAGATGGCGGCATGATACCTACAATATATATATATATATATATATATATATATATATATATATATATATATATATGGTATGTAGTATATATTTATTTTTGTAATTATATATTTATATAGATATTCATGAAGTGTGTATATATGGTATATATTTTTATAGGTGTATTAATGTAGTTTGGATTTTGGGGTAGTTAAAAAGGGGTGGGAAATTAAAAAAAAGTATTGTACTTCTTCCCACTACTTTTTCGAACAATGTGCGGTGTTTTGTAATGTTTTAGCTCTTTATGTTATTTTATTTATTTTTTTGTCAATTTCTCATTTTCTTTCTTTTGTATGTACAAATAGTTACATACATTTTTTATACATGTTCAAAATAAAATAAATTCATTCAAAAAATAAATTCATTCATTCATTCATTCATTCATTATACATATTCAAAAGTGGAGCTTCAATAATATCCCCCCAAAATTTATAGAATTCAGCAGATAAACCGTCGATCCCCGGAGACTTCCCGGATTTCATGTGTTTCAAAGCTTCAGTGAGTTCCAGATTCGAGATTGGATTTTCACAATGTTGTTTAAATTCTTCTGAGATCATTGGGATAGAATCCTTAATACTGTCTAAGAATTTTTCACAATGTTCAGGTTCATATTTAGATTTATACAGTTTTTCATAAAAAGCACAAATATGTTCTGCTATTTCTTTGGGATTAGTATTTAGATTATTGTTTATTCTCAGTGCTGAAATGTTAGATCTTTTTCGATTACATTTTTCAAGAGCGAAAAAGTAACTTGAGTTTCTTTCACCATGTTCTAACCATTTTGCCCTAGAACGAATAAATGCGCCTTTAGCAGCTTCAGTATATAAATCATCGATTTTGTTTTGGAGTTGCAATAATCTAATGTGTTCCTCTTCTGAAAGATTTTCCTTATTTAGAAAAGTTTTTAATTCATCCATAATTTCCTTTTCTTTTTTGTCTTTAACTTTTTTGATATTTTTACTGCAGAGGATGGCCATTTCTCTAATTTTAAATTTAAAGTATTCCCATTTCTGGACATTGCTCATATCATTTTTAGGAAAGCTATCTAAAGCTATTAATTTGACTGAGTCTTGAAAAGTTTTATTTTTAAGTAGCTTATTATTTAGCTTCCAATATCCCCTTAATTTCTTGTTACTTTCTTTAGAACCAGTCAAATGTATTGAGATAAGTTTATGGTCAGATAGAGGAGCATATGAGTGATTAATTTCTGAAATATATTGTAAACATGAAAAGGAGGTTAACCATAAATCAATCCTGGATTGTAATCTCCCTCTTGTATTAGACCAGGTAAACTCTTTACAATCTGGACTAAAAAAACGCCATACATCTATTACTGATAATTCTTGGCTCATAAATTGAGTGGCTTTGAAAAGTGAATTGAGAAACTCTCCCTGGAATTCTGTCTATCCTATCATTTGGAGCATCATTAAAGTCTCCTCCTATAATCAGGAATGCCTCTTTATTTTTACTTTGTAATTCCATTATTCTGGACAAGATTTCTGTAAACATAGTTCGGGCTTGTGTGGTTCCATTGCGACCATATACATTACATATTATGAAAAAAGCATTATCCAGTTTGCATAACACAATACCCCATTTACCACTATCAGAGTTGTAGGTTTCTAAGATATCACCTGTAAATTTATTAAATAGTAGTGCATCACCTGCAGAATTATGTGTAGCATGACAGAAGTAAGCTTGATCTCCCCATTGACTTTTCCAAAACTTATTGTCTGAGTCGCAAGAGTGTGTTTCTTGTAAGAGGATAATATTGGCATTTGTTTTTCGAAGAAAGAGGAACATTGCTTTTCTTTTTACATTGTTTCTTAATCCCCTAACATTAAGTGAGACCATTTTCAATGAGTTAAACTTGAAATCATTCATTTTCAATGAAAAAATAAAATATAAAAAAATAAGAGCACAATGTCTGGAAAACAGAAAGAAATAAGATAATGTAAGCCTTAAAAAAAAAAAAGGCTTGTGCAAATGCCTCGAAAGTGTGAATGAGTTTTTTAAAGTTTAGGCACCAGTAATCAATTTAAGTAACTATAACTGGAATGCATTAAGTAACAAATTTGTCTAACAGTCTAACAAGTGGTTTATAAACAAACTTTTCTATTTTTCCCCCCTTAATGGAAAAAAAGAAAACATTCAGGTTTGAAGCTGGAGAGATAGGGACAAACCTATGGGTGTCTCAAAAGACATCTTTCACTGAGTCAGCGGTGATTCTCTTTCCTTCGATGATCACATCTGGACCACGCCATGCAGTCTTTCTTCCATCTTTGCGGGCTTTTTCAACCAGTGGCCAAAGTTTCTTTCAGCACTGTCTTTCCCCATATGTCAGATCCTCCGCAAGTCGAAGCTTTTTCTCCCTCATCATGGTGGCGGTCATCGAAGTTTTCCATACTTTCTGCCTGAAGGTGCACATGGTGAATTGGATTATCACAGGACGAGGGCTCCTGTCATCTCTGGGGCGTCCAACTCGGTGAATCGTGTCGATGAGAAAGCCAAGCTTGTTTTTTTTCATCTGGAGCCATTTGTCCAAAAATCTGAAAGATCTGTTTTCTTAGATCTTCCGTGGACTCATTGGTGGATTCCGGTAGGTTGAAAAGTTTCAGATTCCAGCGTCGGCTGTAATGCTCTGCTTCTTCAATTTTTTTCATCCTGTTCACCGAGCCGGCAACTCATCACTTGCATCTTGTCAATGTTTGTCTTCGCCATGTGTTTGATACCTTCGATGTTTTCTTTGATAGCCACAGTCTCTTCAGTGTTTTGGCTTATCTTTTGTTTGAGAGATATGAACCTGCTCGTTAAGTGTTGGACAGCTTTTAGTATGTCTGCATTGGATACCTCATCGTTATCTCTTGAGCATGTTTTCTTGGAGTTAGGGCTTGAGATAGGAGTATCAGGTAAGGGAGAGCATAAGCTGAGCAGAGAATCATCATTCCAGTCCATCAAAATGTTCCCCCTTTTTTATTTCACTCGTTTTGTCATGTGGCTGTCTTAGCGTTTGGCTAGTTAGCCCATTTGCGTTAGCTCAAAGAAGAGGGAGAAAAAAAGTCAGTGTATCTTCCCAAAATCGCTAACAAGTTAGACTTTAGTTCTTATATTGTCCTTTTCCTCACATACCAGTTCTTGAAAGTGATGTTCCGTTAAGTTTACCTTAGTTTATAGAGCAAATGGTGCCCAAAGCTTGGAGGAGTTCATAGCGAAGTGTGTGTGCTGGCAGCCATCTTCCTGAAGCCTCCGACTGGATTGTGAATGGATAGAGGATGGCAGAAGGTAGTGACGGATCAGGAAGTGAGTTAGGAGGAATGAATGAGGGTGGCGGGAAAGACGAAGGTTGGTGTACTGCAACTTTTAAAAATAGTCAGAAACGAAGGAAGTGTAAACAGCTAGGGAAACATTCGAGTGTTGAAGACACTGACAGTGATGGTAGATGCAGGAAAACAAGTTGAAAAGTATAAAGTGATAATTAAACTAACTCAAGAAAGAGCATCATTCGGTGAGTGGAACCCAATTCAACTAACCAAAGTGATAAACAAACTGGTAGGTGATGTGAAGAGTGCTAAGATACTACTAAGTGGAGCACTTTTAATTGTTTGCAGAGACAGTACTCAGCAAGGGAGCACTATCAAACTGAATAAAATTGAAGACAAAAGAGTGCAAGGAACATTGGTCAAGGATAAGAAGTTTGTATGAGGAGTCATTTCAGGGGTACCCATAGCTGCATCAGTGGACCAGATTAAAGAGAATATAGTAGGGACAAAAGCGAGGCAGAACGGCAAGAAACGGGGAGACGTGTGATAGTTTAGCGGTAATGATAAAAATTGATGAGGAAAAGCTGCCAGCTAAAGTATATTTAGGTTATATGTGCTATGATGTTAAGCCTTATGTTCCCCCGCCACTGAGGTGCATCAAATACCAGAAATATGAACATGTAGCAGCCATATGCAAAGGAAAACAGAGATGTGGAAGATGTGCAGGAGACCATGAATACGGAAAGTGTGAAAGTGGGGCCAAGTTGAAGTGCTGTAACTGTGGCGGGGAGCATAGCTCAGCCTATCGTGGATGTGAGGCCAGTAAGAGAGCAGCAGAGGTGCAAAAAGTGAAAATCTCACAAGGGATAATGTATGCAGAGGCAGTAAGGAGAGTGTCTGGTCAGACAGAGAAACCAAAACAAAGTAGCAGAAAGCTACAAAACCATGTGAAGACTGTGATAAAATAAAGATACTACACTGATTGTAAGGAGAAATTATTTTGTGTTGTTCATGGTGGAGGTGATAAACTGTTCAGCACAAACAGACAAGAAAACTGAGAAAATCAAAATAATAGTGAAGTCAGCAGAAAAATATATTGGTTTGCGTTGGGAAGCAGTTGAGGAAATGCTAAGTGGGGAAGGCCCCCCTAGTTCACAGGCACCGAGGCTTATTGATTCATGGCTCTGATCATTCTGCAATGGAATGCAAGAAGTCTCATTGCTAATGGCAGGAGTTTAAACATCTCATCTCATCTCATTATCTCTAGCCGCTTTATCCTGTTCTACAGGGTCATAGGCAAGCTGGAGCCTATCCCAGCTGACTACGGGCGAAAGGCGGGGTACACCCTGGACAAGTCACCAGGTCATCACAGGGCTGACACATAGACACAGACAACCATTCACACTCACATTCATACCTACGGTCAATTTAGAGTCACCAGTTAACCTAACCTGCATGTCTTTGGACTGTGGGGGAAACCGGAGCACCCGGAGGAAACCCACACGGACACAGGGAGAACATGCAAACTCCACACAGAAAGGCCCTCGCCGGCCATGGGGCTCGAACCCAGACCTTCTTGCTGTGAGGCGACAGCGCTAACCATTACACCACTGTGCTGCCCCTGGTTCAAGTATAGAATATTTTATTGATGAGAAACGATTAGTGTACCGTATGTCAATGATGATAAAGGAACAAGATATAACTGTAGACAAAACACAAAGTTCAATCGACCTCATGTTAACATCACAGGAAATAGCAGGTATCACAACATGGGAAGTGATTAATAATACAACTGTTGGTAAGTGATTAAAGTGATTAATCCTATTGTGATTAAAGTTGGTACAGAAGTATGTCAGGAAATATCAATGGGAATACCAAGGTGGAATTTCAAAAAAAGCCAACTAGGACAAATTTCAAACATTAAGTAAAATAAGATGTGAAGAACTGGTTAGGGAGGATATTTATTGATATAGATGAGTTTAACAATAAGTTGGTGACAGCAATCATACAGACAGCAGAGAAAACTTGCTCATTGGGGATAGATTAGGGATAAAATTAGCTCATGTTTTAAGTCGTTCAAATTGTGTAAAGCTGCTTTGCAACAATGTTTATTGTTAAAAGTGCTATACAAATAAACTTGACTTGACTTGAGAAAACAATTCCAAAGGCAGTAGGAGGCAGAGAGAAAAAGATGGTTCCCTGGTGGGATGAAAATTGTAGAAAAGCTATCAAAAAAAAGAAATTGAGCTTTCAGGCAATTAAAGAAACATCATTCATTAGAAACATTAATTCAGTATAAAAGAGTACAAGCAATAGTTCGAAGAACTATTAGAATAACAAAACGTACTTATTGGAGCCACTACTGCAGTAGCATAGGCAGGGAAATGCAGCTGTCAGATGTCTGGGGAATGGTCAGACAAATGAGTGGTATAAGAAGAAGGTATGAAATACCAGTATTAAACCAAAATAATAAAATAGTAGTTACAAACATAGATAAAGCAAAGCTATTGGCACAAATTCATAGTCTAGAGAATCTGTCAAATACACAGGGGCGCCGCCAGAAATTTTGGGCCCCATGAAAGATTAGAATTTTGGGCCCCCCAACTTTGCCCACCCTCATCACAATTGCACTATTGTCATTATTTGACTTTTGATAGCCCATGGACCTTGAGTTTGTGACTTTGTTATTACATTTTATGTATTAGCCAATGGTTGAAACCAATGGTTTAGAACGTGTGAACATTCCACACACGTAACCATGTCAAACACTTGACTGGTGTCCGTTATTAGTGTAACGGGTTTATTTTTTTCCACTTGCCATTGTGTGTAGTGGTGGGGAAATTCTGCGCTGGCCCTTTAAGAGCGCAGGTAGTTATGGGAACGAGGTGCTGGCCTCTTTCAGTTCGTTTTGGAAATAAAGCACCAATGCCACTGGACGTTTGCAGCCCGTCCTCAGCAGTGTATTTGTGTCTCATTTCTTCAGAATAAAAAGACTGGTAAACAACACAACGCAACGTCTGTTACATTAGCAACACTTTAATCTAGCAAACCGTATATGGCGCTCGCTCATTAAAAACTTCAATCCTAAAGCATTTATGGGTTGTATTGCTGCTTACCTCCTTCTCCAAAGGGGGGTTCAGTGGTTTGGTAGGGCAGAGGTCCCCCTGAGGCTGAATCTGTGCATATTTAGGGCACCCCATTAGTTATGAAACTGGTTATTAACACTAGTTATTAGCACCAGCATAATGTAATATTTCATCTTGTTTATCACACAAGTCAGTTCAGTTATTAAAATGGAAAAAGTCACTGTACAAACTGTAAGTGTTCTCAATCGAAAAACGTTCATACTGTTCATTTACCATTCGCTAATATTTTGAACACACATGTGAGCGATAGCTACCTTTCTTTGGGAAAAACTGAGTGACCAGTTGCCTGCCTCTCCGGTCCCTCTCAGCTTTCAGCTGCCTTTCTCTATGTTTTTGACAGCCACTCTTCATATTTAGCGATCATAGACTGTACGCACTCCACTGCTGGCTGGCTGGCTGCTGCACCGCGACGCAGCAGCAAGTAGCGTTGCACTGATCAGCACACAGATTTAATGCATTGCGCTTCTACCAGAACTGGACCGTACCATTTTGCAAAAGGGGGAGGGTTAAATGACAATATGTTGAAGAACTCAAGAAATAGACAACCTTGTTCAATTAGCTCATTTTACCAGATGGAATATTGCATTGTTGTTATTTCAAAAGTCTTATTAAAATCATTAAAAGCATATTATCAGCCCCGTAAAGGGCCCCATGGCAGTGCTGGGCCCCTAGAATTGTTCTAACCTTCCCCCCCCGGCGGCGCCCATGCAAATACAGCTAGGCAATTTAGGGAAAATACACTGGCATTAAATCCAGGTGTTGAGGTGAGGAAAACTACATTAGGTGACAGTTTAGACTTACCCTTCAGTCTATTTGAGTTAAATAGAGCTATCATGAAGGTAAAGCAAACTTCCCCAGGGAAAGATGGTATTAGCTATAGTATGTTGGAACCAGGGCTTTACATTAGAGGTCTGCGCGGGTCGGATTTTTCAGTCCCGCTCCCACCCGCAAAGAATTATGATTTTCAGTCCCGCTCCCGCCCGCGCCCACAAAAAAATTATGATTTTCAGTCCCGCTCCCGCCCGCGCCTGCCATATTTTGTCCCGCTCCCGCCCGCAAATCCCGCATGATGCAGACGTTCGCGTTATTTCTCAGGAAAATTCTTGTCTTGACACAGCGTGATGGTGCCCCGCCCCCTACTTTGAGTGGATTTGAGCATAAATATCTACAGCGTACATTCGTTATTATTTACCTTGTTTCTGAATTCAGCATGTAGTGTCTCTAATAATAATTAGTGCTGTCAAGCAATTAAAATATTTAATCACGAATCACACATTTTTATCACATGAGAAACCATTGTAATTCTCTGATCAGCATAAAAAAGCGAATGGGCTTGCTTTTACTAATGTTTTTTTTTATTGCAAAGCAGAGCTAGTAAGAGAAGTGAATTGATTTACTGCTTGAGTTAGTCTACAACTCTAATCAGAGAGACAGGTTACACAGTGATGGTAGGCTTGACTCAATGCTATCCCAGAAATCCTTCCTGTAATATGCAAATTTGGCCGCCTCTGATTGGACAGCCACATTTGCATATTACAGGAAGGATTTCTGGGATAGCATTGAGTCAAGCCTACCATCACTGTGTAACCTGTCTCTCTGATTAGAGTTGTAGACTAACGCAAACAGTAAATCACTTCATTCATGGTTCTCTTGCTAGCTGGGTGTGAACTGCGAGTCATTAGAGTGATCAAAGGATTTCCCGTTAGGGTAATCAATGGCAAATTTAAGATGCCATTTTTTATTCAATCTGACTCTCTCTGCAAATTTAGGCATCTTAAAATGTTTTTATTAATACCAAATAAAATATCCAACACAAATTATATATGATAGACATAAATTAATAATTTATACATTTTATTTCAAACACGTTTTTAGTTAATGGGACTGCAGCTTATCACTGCGCCCGCCCGCGCCACATATGTGCACTTCCGGTCCCGCCCGCGCCCGCAATGAGCTTTCAAAATTTGTCCCGCACTGCTTTGCGGCGGGTCCCGCAAGTCCTGCGGGAGTGCAGGGCTCTACTTTACATTAACTTTTTTGCTCACCGGCCACTGTGGCTAGTGGTTTTCCCGAGTCACTAGCCATTCAGCCTTTTCACCAGCCACAATTTTGTTGCCAGGAAATCGCAGTTTTTTCTTCACCATGATACGTTAAAGTTCGGAAGATCTAGATTTAATTATGAATGGCAGCGTATAATGTATCTCTACAGTAGCACTCAAGTATTCAGTGCTGTTAAGGTAGCTCCCTATATGAAAACATGCAACCAGTTCAGACAAAAATTTAAACAGAGTATTCTGTTTATTGAACTCAAATTCAAGACCCTTACCCTGTGAAATATCGTATAATATGAAAAATAACATTCAGTACAACTGAACTGATTCTAATATTAAAAGTCCAATTCAAAACATTTATCATTGAAAAACATTTGATGTTTTGATATGCAAGTATTATGTGTATTATCAAGTATTATTATGTATTATCTATTAATAGTGTGTGTGTGTGTGTGTGTGAGAGAGAGAGAGAGAGAGAGAGAGAGAGAGAGAGAACATGTGTAGAGAGAGACATTAAATGTCCTCATTACATTCATCATCAGATGAGTCTGAATGGTCCATGAAAAATGGTCTTCGTGACCTGAGGCTTCCAGCATGCCATAAGTTGATAGCTGGGGCGGGATCAACTTCTTTGCAATCGCGTGAACGTTTCTAAACAGCAGCTCCACCCTCTCCAGCTCAGCCGACTTCATGACAGCCAGGGACTTGAAAGCAATGCTGTCCTTTAGTGAACTAGCTGTCTTCACCTGTTTTGATGTTATAGTACCGATGTGTGCATTTGACTTTTCGTGGTCCTTTATAGTTTCGAGTTTAAAATTACTGGTGCCTGTCTTTGCCATACTTTCTACAGTCTTCGCAGTACATGGTATTTTCAGTTTTGCTATGAACTAGCCAATCTCGCCCTAACTTCCATTTGTCATTGAACTGTCTTATCTTCCTATTCGCGTCTTGTTCATCTCCATGGCCGTAGCTAGCTGTGAGGCCACCGAGGTCAGGACCTCAGTCATTTTTAAGAGCTGAAAATACATTTTTATGCTAAATATTCGACTGGATTTAAAAAAAAGAATAAAATTAAAACATCTCCATAAAAAGTGCATTGTTAATTATGTTAAACGTTGATTCTGTCTTCTGTGTCTGTTTCGTGCGTGCGGCTCTGAGACCAAGAACACAAACGCGAATGAGCGCGTGACTTGGGGGAGGAACACAGTGCAGGAGACACGGGTTTTTCATGGTAACCATCAGCGCACTTTCATCAGGCTGTTAAATTTACATTTTCGAAGCAGCGCAGTTGTAGCCTGCCTTGTTTGTGATTTTTAAAAATAAATCATTCGATAAGCCAAAGCAATAGAGTGGAAAGTTTCAACTTATGTTTGCCTTGGATAACTTTGCCTAAAACATGGTGGTGTAGACTGATTTTTTTTCCCAGAATTTTTCTTTTGTGTAGGTGTAACGGATGCTAGATTGTTAATGTATCTTAGGCTACATGGTTAGGGTATCTTTTGTCCTCATTGCTTGGGCCAGATCAAACCATTAAACAAGCTTAAATTATTCTTACTCTTGCCACATACATGATTTTCTTTCAAAACTGATGATATTCAGTTCAAACACCATTAAAAGTAATTTCAGGAATAGATCTCTTTTGATGTGTAATTCACCCATCTCATCTCATTATCTGTAGCCGCTTTATCCTGTTCTACAGGGTCGCAGGCAAGCTGGAGCCTATCCCAGCTGACTACGGGCGAAAGGTGGGGTACACCCTGGACAAGTCGCCAGGTCATCACAGGGCTGACACATAGACACAGACAACCATTCACACTCACATTCACACCTACGGTCAATTTAGAGTCACCAGTTAACCTAACCTGCATGTCTTTGGACTGTGGGGGAAACCAGAGCACCTGGAGGAAACCCACGCGGACACGGGGAGAACATGCAAACTCCGCACAGAAAGGCCCTCGCCGGCCACGGTGCTTGAACCCGGACCTTCTTGCTGTGAGGCGACAGCGCTAACCACTACACCACCGTGCCGCCTGTGTAATTCACCCCTCTCATTTAAATATGTTGAAAATTTTTCAGCCTGCGCTTTGCGCATCATGGACCTCGGTGATTTTAAAATGCTGGCTATGGCCCTGTTCATCTCTGCCCCTTTTTTCCTGAGCAGCAGGGCTTGAAACTCCAGCTATATGCCGCCACATAGTGCACTTGTCACTCGTCAGCAACTTTGTTGCTTCGTTCATTAACTGCAAGTTACCGTATCATTGATTTTATCTGAGACATTAACGAACTTTCTAAACAATTCTAACATGTTGTCAGAATGTTTATGCAGGTGCTCATGGGAGTTGTAGGCACATAATATTACAGTGAAATGTGTTTATTATATCAGATGCCTTCAGAGAAAACTACAATTAAAATATATTGTTATACCACAGAATAAACCACCGGCCAAAGTGGCTAGTGAGACTAAAGTTATTACCTGCCAAAGCCGAATTTTACCCGTATTTGGCGAGTGGGCGGGTGCTAATGTCAAGCCCTGGTTGGAACATATGGATAATAGTTCACTCAGTGTAGTTTTGAGACTATTTAACATGGTCTGGGAAACAAGAATAATTCCAACAACCTAGAAGCAGTCTATCATTGTGTCAGTTTTAAAGCCTGGAAAAGACCTTTCTGACCCTTCAAACTACAGGTCAATAGCATTAACATCACAGTTAGGTAAAACAATGGATCAGATGATAACTGAGAGGCTTAATTACTTCATGGAAAGCAATCACCTGTTCGCACCTTATCAAAGTGGATTCCGTAAAGGAAGAAACATGTTGGACTCTGTCTTATGCCTGGAATCAGAAATCAGGAAAGCCCAGACTAATAAAGAAATAGTTGTAGCTGTCCTGTTTGATGTAGAAAAAGCATATGTTATGTTGTGAAAAGAAGGACTTCTTATTAAGTTGAATAAATTAGATATAGGTGGTAGGTTATATAACTGGGTGTTAGACTTTCTATTTGGTAGAACAATAGAAGTAAGAGTAGGCATGGAGTATTCGAACATATATTTAGTGGGAAATGGTACTCCACAAGGCAGTGTGTGTAGTCTGGTGTTTAACATAACGATCAATGACATTTTCGAGCAGGTGGAATATGGTATTGGGAAAGCACTTTATGCAGACAATGGGGCCCTCTGGATTAGGGGTAGGAATTTAGGATACATTCAGAAGAAAATGCAGACAGCAATAAAAACAGTACAGAAATGGTCAAAGAAATGGGGGTTTAAGCTATCAATATTAAAGTCTCAGGTAATGTTTTTCTAAACGGCAAAAATCACCATCACTGAAACTATATGGTCAAACACTTGAGCAAGTCAGAGTGGTTAGGTTTCTTGGGGTTATTTTTGATGAGAAACTCACGTGGAGACAGCATATAGAACAAACAAAAGGAAAATGTAAGAAAATCAACAATCTTTTATGTTGCTTGTCAGGACGGGACTGGGGGGCAGCAAGGTTATCATTACTAAACATTTACTGGGCACTCATGAGAGCAACATTAGATTATGGTTGTGTAGCCTATATGTCAGTGGCAAAAAGCAACCTTAAAAAATTAGACGTAGAGCAAGCACAGGCCCTAAGAATATGCTATGGGGCATTCAAAACCTCTCCAGTAGCTGCTATGCAGGTAGAAATGGGAGAAATGGCATTACATATTAGGAGAGTTAAGCTTATGTTGGCATACTGGGTTAACTTACCGGGACACAGTGAATTGCACCCAACAAAGGCCATCCTGCAGGAGTGCTGGGAACTAGAGGTCTGTGCGGGTCAGATTTTTCAGTCCCGCTCCCGCCCGCGCCCGCATTGTGCAGTCCCGCTCCTGCCCACATCCGCAAAGAATTATGATTTTCAGTCCCGCTCCCGCCCGCGCCCACAAAAAAATTATGATTTTCAGTCCTGGTCCCGCCCGCAAATCCCGCATGATGCAGACGTTCGCGTTATTTCTCAGGAAAGTTCTTGTCTTGACACAGCGTGATGGTGCCCCGCCCCCTACTTTGAGTGGATGTGAGCATAAATATCTACAGCTCATGTTCACGTTTGTTATTATTTACCTTGTTTCTGAATTCAGCATATAGTGTCTCTAATAATAATAACTAGTGCTGTCAAGCAATTAAAATATTTAATCACAAATTTTTATCACATGAGAAACCATTGTAATTCTCTGATCAGCATAAAAAAGTGAATGGGCTCGCTTTGTACAAATGGTGTTTTTTTTTTTTTTTATTGCAAAGCAGAGCTAGTAAGAGAAGTGAATTGATTTACTGCTTGAGTTAGTCTACAACTCTAATCAGAGAGACAGGTTACCTGTCTCTCTGATTAGAGTTGTAGACTAACGCAAGCAGTAAATCACTTCACTCATGGTTCTCTTGCTAGCTGGGTGTGAACTGCGAGTCATTAGAGTGATCAAAGGATTTCCCGTTAGGAAAATCAGTGATCAGTGGCAATCTGATTCTCTCTGCAAATTTAGGTATCTTAAAATGTTTTTATTAATGCCAAATAAAATATCCAGCACAAATTATATATGATAAAACATAAGTTAATAATTTATAAATTTTATTTCAAACATGTTTTTAAGTTAGCAGGATTGCAGCTAATCACTGCCTGCGCCGCATATGTGCACTTCCGGTCCCGCCCGCAATGAGCTTTCAGAATTTGTCCTGCGCTGCACTGCTTTGCGGTGGGTCCCGCGAGTCCTGCGGGACTCCCGTGGGAGTGCAGGGCTCTACTGGGAACATAACAAATCAAACTTTTACAGTTTTGGATGGATTGGTAATGTCAAGGCAGGTGAAGCAGGTCTACACAGTCACCAGTACAGCAAAACGGTTCCAATTTCAGCTATCCCTCCCTGGCTGTTTGTGATGCCATCTATCGATCTGAACTTACAAAAAGAAATGAAAGAGAAGTCCAAGCTAATGCCTGCTTATTACATTGTCCAAAGCTACATACAACAACACTTTGCAGATAAGACAGTAGTATTTACAGATGGTTCAAAAAACCCTGAATCTGGATGCACTGGTGCTGCAGTATATATTCCACAGTATGGCACAGCTATAAAAAGGAGAACAACAGACCATCTTTCAGTATACACAGTAGAGCTTGTGGCCATAATGCAAGAATTACTATGGGTCAAGGAAAACAACCAAAACAGTACACTAATAGCAACAGAGTTTATCAGCACTCATGAGCATCAGGTCAGGGAAATCATGAAGGCAAGATATCATAAATGAAATATACCACATTATATACAGGATATACAGAATGGGTTTAAATTTGGGTTCCTGCTCATGTAGGGGTAGAAGGAAACGACGTAGACATATTGGCAAAACAATCAGTGTAATCGCAAACAATTCCACTATGTAAAGCTGAGGCTAAAACCATCATTAAAAGTCAAACAGAAAAAGTATGGCAGGAGTACTGGGACACCAGTGATACAGGAAGACATCTCTACAATATACAAAAGCATGTGGGTGTTGGGAGAAAAGTGGGAAGAAACAGAAGAGAGGAAACCATCATCACCCGTCTAAGAATAGGGCCATACAGCACTCAACAAGACACGTCATATAATAGGAAAACATCCGACTGGGTTATGCAGGCATTGCAATCAGCCAGAATCAGTGCAGCATGTGGTAATGGAGTGCGACTTCTATAAGGAAGAGAGAAATAAACTAAGTGAAGCACTTAAATAAATAAAGCTTAACTTCAGGCTAGAGAACATCTTGCTCTCTAGTGTGAAGGCATTAGGACACATATATGGCCAACTAATGACATTTTTAAAAGAAACAGGTGTAATAGAGAAAATTTAGGGTTTTTTCTTTCCTTGCCGAGCTTCTGTTCCACACTCCAATCCAGTAGGTGGCGGTAATGCACCTTTAAGCTGGCATGCCAACCGCCATTAAACCCAAAAGAAGACCGAACTTACAGGTAAACATCGCTTTCGTCAATTCTCTTTAATCCATTGGAATTGCTATTTCTGTAAAAGATTTTGTTGGTCACTGTTCTAACTATACGCAATAAATAAGCTATATCTTTTGGACCTCTTTTTAAAAGTTCAGGGATCATGTCGAAATCTGATGTTCCGCTCCGGATCCTGTGTCTTCACGGCTATCGGCAAAGCAGCGTCTCCTTCCGAGAGAAGACTGGAGCTTTGCGAAAACTTTTGAAAAAACAGGTTGAATTGGTGTACATTGATGCACCACATAAACTCCACACTAGTAACGGTAAGAGAGAGAGGTGTGTGTATGTGTGTGTATATATATATATATATATATATATATATATATACACACACTAGTGCATCTCAAAAAATTAGAATACCATGGTGTGTGTGTATATATATATATATATATATATACACACACTAGTGCATCTCAAAAAATTAGAATACCATGGTGTGTGTGTATATATATATATATATATATATATATATATATATATATATATACACACACACACACTAGTGCATCTCAAAAAATTAGAATACCATGAAAAAGTTCCTTTTTTTCATAATTTAATTCAAAAAGGTAAACTTTCATATATTCTATATTCATTACATGTAAAGTAAAATATTTAAAGCCTTTTTTGTTTTAATTTTGATGATTATGGCTTATAGCTCATGAAAATCAGAAATCCAGTATCTCAAATTATTAGAATATTCCCTAAGATCAATCAAAAAAAGGATTTACAATACAGAAATGTCCAACGTCTGAAAAGTATATTCATTTATACACTCAATACTTGGTTGGGGCTCCTTTACCATGAATTACTGTATCAATGCGGTGTGGCATGGAGGTGATCAGTCTGTGGCACTGCTGAGGTGTTATTGAAGCCCAGGTTGCTTTGATGGTGGCCTTTAGCGTATCTGTATTTTTGGGTCGGGTGTTTCTCATCTTCCTCTTGACAATACCCCATAGATTCTCTATGGAGTTCAGGTCAGGCAAGTTGGCTGGCCAATCAAACACAGTAATATCATGGTCAGCAAACCATTTGGTAGTAGTTTTGGCACTGTGTGTAGGTGCTAAGTCCTGCTGGAAAAGGAAATCAGCATCTCCAAAAAGCTCATCAGCAGATGGAAGCATGAAGTGCTCTAAAATCTCCTGGTAGATGTCTGTGTTGACTTTGGACTTGATAAAATACAGTGGGCCAACACCAGCAGATGACATGGCACCCCAAATCATCACAGACTGTGGAAACTTCCAGGCTTCAAACACCTTGGATTCTGTGCCTCTCCACTCTTCCTCCAGACTCTAGAACCGTGATTTCCAAATTAAATGCAAACTGTACTTTCATCTGAAAAGAAGACTTTGAACCACTGAGCAACAGTCCATTTCTTTCTCTCCTTAGCCCAGATAAGAGGCTTCTGACATTGTCTCTGGTTCAGGAGTACAACCCCGATTCCAAAAAAGTTGGGACAAAGTACAAATTGTAAATAAAAACTGAATGCAATGATGTGGAAGTTTCAAAATTCCATATTTTATTCAGAATAGAACATAGATGACATATCATCAAATGTTTAAACTGAGAAAATGTATCATTTAAAGAGAAAAATTAGGTGATTTTTAAATTTCATGACAACAACACATCTCAAAAAAGTTGGGACAAGGCTATGTTTACCACTGTGAGACATCCCCTTTTCTCTTTACAACAGTCTGTAAACGTCTGGGGACTGAGGAGACAAGTTGCTCAAGTTTAGGGATAGGAATGTTAACCCATTCTTGTCTAATGTACAGTAGGATTCTAGTTGCTCAACTGTCTTAGGTCTTTTTTGTTGTATCTTCCATTTTATAATGCACCATGATTTCACCTATGGGTGAAAGATCTGGACTGCAGGCTGGCCAGTTCAGTACCCGGACTCTTCTTCTACGCAGCCATGATGCTGTAATTGATGCAGTATGTGGTTTGGCATTGTCATGTTGGAAAATGCAAGGTCTTCCCTGAAAGAGATGTCGTCTGGATGGGAGCATATGTTGCTCTAGAACCTGGATATGCCTTTCAGCATTGGTGTCTTTCCAGATGTGTAAGCTGCCCATGCCACACGCACTAATGCAACCCCATACCATCAGAGATGCAGGCTTCTGAACTGAGCGCTGATAACAACTTGGGTCGTCCTTCTCCTCTTTAGTCCGAATGACACGGCATCCCTGATTTCCATAAAGAACTTCAAATTTTGATTCGTCTGACCACAGAACAGTTTTCCACTTTGCCACAGTCCATTTTAAATGAGCCTTGGCCCAGAGAAGACGTCTGTGCTTCTGAATCATGTTTAGATACGGCTTCTTCTTTGAACTATAGAGTTTTAGCTGGCAACGGCGGATGGCACGGTGAATTGTGTTCACAGATAATGTTCTCTGGAAATATTCCTGAGCCCATTTTGTGATTTCCAATACAGAAGCATGCCTGTATGTGATGCAGTGCCGTCTAATGGCCCTTTTCCACTACCCTTTTTCAGCTCACTTCAGCTCGCTTCAGCTCACTTCAGCCCGACACGGCTCGCGTTTCGACTACCAAAAAACAGCACGACTCAGCTCGCTTCAGCCCTGCTTAGCCCCTAAAACTCGCACCGTTTTGGAGTGGGGCTGAAGCGAGCCAAAGCGAGCCGAATGAGGTTGGGGGCGTGAGCAGACACTCCCCTGTGCACTGATTGGTGAGGAGGAGTGTCCTCACATGCCCACACACGCCCCGCGAGCACGCTGGGATCTGTAAACACCGTAAACCCGGAAGAAGAAGAATTCCGAATTACGAGAATTTCTGAAGCCTTATGCGCCTCGCCTCATCTATACACTCTTGCCAGTGTCTGTTGGTGTTGTTGGTGACAACAAGCCACAGCACCAAGACCAGCAACACTAACGACTCCATGTCCTCCATGTTTATTGTTTACTCTCCGGGTTGTGAGACTACCGCTTAAAAGGTCACTGATGTCACTGTTTGCGCTGCTTAACGACATCACGTGACGTCCACCCACTTTCGCTAACTCCACCCAATGTGTCCACCCACTTCCAGCCAGCACGGTTCAGCGCGGTTGTAGTCGAAATGCAACTCCAACAGCCCCGCTCAGCTCGACTCAGCACGGCACGGCTCAGCCCAACTCAGCCGCGGTGGTAGTGGAAAAGCGGCATAAGAGCCCGAAGATCACGGGCACCCAGTATGGTTTTCTGGCCTTGACCCTTACGCACAGAGATTTTTCCAGATTCTCTGAATCTTTTGATATTATGCACTGTCGATGATGATATGTTCAAACTCTTTGCAATTTTACACTGTCGAACTCCTTTCTGATATTGCTCCACTATTTGTCGGTGCAGAATTAGGGGGATTGGTGATCCTCTTCCCATCTTTACTTCTGAGAGCCGCTGCCACTCCAAGATGCTCTTTTTATACCCAGTCATGTTAATGACCTATTGCCAATTGACCTAATGAGTTGCAATTTGGTCCTCCAGCTGTTCCTTTTTTGTACCTTTAACTTTTCCAGCCTCTTATTGCCCCATCCCAACTTTTTTGAGATGTGTTGCTGTCATGAAATTTCAAATGAGCCAATGTTTGTCATGAAATTTCAAAATGTCTCACTTTCGACATTTGATATGTTGTCTATCTTCTATTGTGAATACAATATCAGTTTTTGAGATTTGTAAATTATTGCATTCCGTTTTTATTTACAGTTTGTACTTTGTCCCAACTTTTTTGGAATCGGGGTAGTAGCTTGATATTAGGAATGCGAAAGTCGTATCCCCTTCCTTGAAGATGTCTGTTCGTGATGGGTCTTGATACACTGACACCAGCCTCAGTCCACTCCTTGTGAAGCTCTCCCAAGTTCTTGAATCAACTTTTCTTGAAAATCCTCTCAAGACTGCGGCCATCCCTGTTGCTTGTGCACCTTTTCCAGCCACCCTTTTCAGCAATGACCTTTTGTGGCTTGCCCTCCTTGTGGAGGGCATCAGTGATCATCTTCTGGACAACAGTCAAGTCAGCAGTCTTCCCCATGATTGTGGTTGTGTGTACTGAACTAGACCGAGAGATGCACTGTGTTCATACTGTTTTACTCAAACTCGAAATGAAATATTCTAATATTTTGAGATGTTTTTTTTTAATGTTTTTGTACTGTATGCCATACTGATTAAAATAGAAAAATGCTTGAAACATTTTAGTTTATGTGTAATGAGTCTATAATATATAACATTTTCACTTTCTTAAATAACTGATGGAAAATACTGAACTTTTTCACAATATTCTAATTTTTTGAGATGCACGTGTGTGTGTGTGTGTGTGTCTGTCTGTCTGTCTGTCTGTCTGTCTGTCTCAGAAACTGGGTATTGTAGGGGTACCCCACTAAATATACACAGTCAATAAACTATACGGCTTTGAATGGTGATGTTGGTTTTAATTTGAAATAAAATGTTGAAAGAAATAATACAGATAAGACTAAATCTTTGATGTGAATATTCAGAATTTGGCAAAAATTCTGCAAATTTGTGGAAAAATGGCAGCTTGATCTGGGACATGATAGACTACATCGCATTCCCTTTAAAAGGTTGTAGTCCACTGAAAAGTCTACAGTTATCACTAATTGTATTTTAAGTTGTAACTTTATACACCTAAGGATTGGTGCGCTCACAGAATAATCATAACCGTAATAAAACATCGTGCAAAACATTTGATCACCGTTGTAACTCCTTTTTCTGCATACCCAAAACCAATACGATCGTGTGTTTTGATCTAAACGGAAAGCCTCAGGGTCAAGGTCACTACCTCACCAAAACTTAAACACAGTAACTTAAAATCACTACGCCATATAAAAATTTAGTTATAAATCTGCAATTTTGTTTTTTAAAACAAAAGCTGAAAGTTAAGTATAGAATATGGTTTCTTACAGAATATGTTACAATGGTAGCTGGTCTTGTATGAATTTCTGAGCTATAAAATTAGTTTTGGTCCATTTTTTACCGTAGCGTGTTGTGTGCGGGGAAGGACACACATTAACAATTTGCATGTGTGGAATGGAATTTTCCACTCCAACAGTTAGAAGTTGATCATGCTTCCATTTGCGGTCTTTCTGTTACACGAGCGATCTGTTCAAACATTTTCACTGAAAAGGTGATTTTTGACAGTTTTATTTTGTTTTAGTCTTGCAGTATAAGGCAATAGAATGTTTCTTTTTCATCTTACTTTCATATTTCGTAGTGTTTGCGTATTTTGTGCCAGTATTTTGCAACCATGGTCAATTTAGATCGAACTTTTGATAGAATCTACGGCCAGTCATTTTGCCCCGCCCCCACTCTGTCTGGTGCAGTAGTGATGTCCCGTTGCTCGCGCACCGCAGCAGAGACCCGTGCAACCGTCAGCCGGTGTTCTTTTACCACTGCCGTTTTTCTCATCTTTCCGGTGTGTTCTTGATTTTTCCATTGTGTCCTATTGTCTTATTTCGCCATATCAAATACCCAAAATGTATTATATTATTCATATTTAAGTGAATAATAATTTCAGTCATCATAACTTGGCATTTTTAACCCAAGCAATCAAAGAGGAAATTTATTCAATATTTTCACTCATCTGTGAAGGAGGGGCTTTAATTCTTCATGATGTAGTTTTTTTTTATGTAAATCAATTTTACAAAAGCATTTGAATTGTAATCAGAAAATTTTCCACAGTGGAGGCCAGATAAAGTGAGATGCTATCTTTATTATTAAACATGACAAAAGAAACATTGAGTGTTAGGTAAATGCAAAAAAAGAATAGTAAAATTAGAAAATTTATTTTTTGACCATAATGTCCCAAATGAGAGACCAGTTTCTGAGACGTGTGTGTGTGTGTGTGTATATATATATATATATATATATATATATATATATATATATATATATATATATATGTGTATGTATATATGTATGTGTATATATATGTATGTGTATATATATATATATAAAAAAAAAATCAGGGCTTTGAGCCAGAATTTTTTTCCTATTGGTTCGTTCCGAACAGAAACGGAATTTTAATGTTTCCGGTCTTGGGTTCCACCATTAAATAGACGTTCCCGAACCGGTTAGAACAAAAAAATTTCGTTCCCGGAACGGTTAATTACGTTCCCTGTCAGCTGTTTAACAAATGGCTATAAAATTATGTCTCTGTCTCATCCAGCTTAAGCCAAATGTAGGCTAATTCTATTACAACCTTCATTAAATAAGACAAGAAATAATTCAAAACAATTATTATTTCAAATGTTGGTGATTTGGATTCTCAGTATGTCTTCCCATCTACACAAACAGAAAAAGTGCCAAAAATGAAAGATAATTCGTTTAGTGTGTTACCAAAGGCTAGTCAGGCCCTATGCATTGATAGGCTAACAGAGGTTAACGTCATTTAATGTTCGCGAGCCTCTCATTAATGTGGACAAATATACTGATATCGTGTTTGAAATTGATGTTTTTGAATAACGATAGACTGCAATATTTGCCTCTTATTTAAGATGTGGAGACGTGATAGTAGTCCACTCTCTCCATTCAGTCAGCGAACGTCACACAGGAAGTGAACCCCAGCGGGTCATAGAAACTTGGGCAGGAGAAGAATGACTTTTTTATTTGTAGGCTACGGAAACTTTGAGGAACGGAATAAAAACCGGTATTAACCGGTTACCATTATTTTTAATAAGTGTTTCTGTTCCGGAACATAAAAAATAATAAAGTTTCTGGTTTCGTTTCTGTTCCATGTGAAATAGAAAAAGTTCCCGGTTTTCGTTCCTTGAACCGGTTCAAAGCCCTGATATATATATATATCAATCCAGCCACTGGGGGTGCATAAGCGTACTCTTGGTGCCGGTCCCAAGCCCGGATAAATTGGAGAGGGTTGCGTCAGGAAGGACATCTGGCGTAAAACTGTGCCGAATCTAACATGCGGAATGAAAAGAGAAATACCATACCGGATCGGTCAGGGCCCGGGTTAACAATGACCGCCTCCGATACTGTTGGTCAACAGGGTGCTGGTGGAAAGTGTGCTACTGTTGCACCAAAACGGAGAAGGAGAAAGAGGGGGGGGGGAAGATGGAAGGGAAGGAGCTTAGAATTGAGGGTAGGAACACTGAATGTGGGAACATTGACTGGCAGAGCGAGAGAGCAGGTATGATGGAAAGAAGGAAGTTGGACATTTTGTGTGTGCAGGAGACAAGGTGGAAAGGAAGCAAGGCTAAGAACATTGGAGATGGATGCAAGTTGTTTTATTATGGAGTCGATGGAAAGAGAAATGGTGTTGGTATTGTTTTGAGGGGAGAGTTGGTCAACAGTGTGATTTGATGTGAAGAGGGTGTCAGAGTGATAGGCATGAAGTTGGAGATTCAAGGAGTGGTATTCAATGTTGTGTGTGCGTATGCCCCACAGGTTGGATGTGAGAATGAAGAGAAAGAGTGTCTTTCTGGGGAAAAGATGGATAAAGTGGTAGAAAGTATACCGAGGGAGGAGTGTGTGCTGATAGGAGCAGATTTCAACGGACATGTTGGCGAGGGAAACGGAGGAGATGAGGACGTGATGGGCAGATATGGTGTAAGAGAGAGAAATGTGGAAGGGCAAATGGTGGTTGATTTTTCAAAGAGGATGAATTTGGCAATAGTCAATACATAGAGAAGAAAGAGCAGCACAGGGTGACGTTTAAGAGTGGAGGAAGATCTACACAGGTGGACTACATACTCTACAGAAGGGGTAACCTGAAGAAGATTGGAGACTGTAAAGTGATGGCAGGGGAGAGTGTAGCTAGACAACATCAAGTGGTCGTGTGCAGGATGAGCTTGAAAGTGAAAAAGAGGAAGCGTGAAATAGTGGAGCTGACGATTAAGTGGTGGAAACTAAGAGGTTGAACATCAGAAGGAGTTTAGGGAAGAAATGAGGCAAGCATTGAGTGGTCATGGAAGTCTGCCAGAAGATTGGAATACTACTGTTGTACTAGTAAGAGAGGCAGCGAGGAAGGTGCTAAGGTGGTCATCGGGAAGGAGGAAGGAAGACAAGGAGACATGGTGGTGGAACAAAGAAGTGCAGGAAATTATAAAAGAGAGGAGGCTAGCAAAGAAGAACTGGGATGATCAGAGAGACGAGGAAAGCAGGCGGTTATACAGGGAGACGAGACAGAAGGCAAAAAAAAAAAAAGTGGTAGTGAAGGCGAAAGCAGATGCATACCAGGAGTTGTACGAAAGACTGGAGACCAAAGAAGGAGAGAAAGACCTGTACAGACTAGCTAGGCAGAGAAACAGGGAAGCGAGGGATGTACAGCAGGTAAGAGTGATGAAAGATGGAAATCTGCTGACAAACAGTGTATCAAGAAGGTGGAAAGAGTACTTTGAGGATTTATTAAATGAGGAGAATCCAAGAGAGAAAAGGTCAGATTCATTGGAGACAGCAAATCAGGAAGCAGAGTTGGTTAGTAAGGATGAGGTGAGGGCAGCCATAAAAAGAATGAAAACTGGGAAAGCAGTTGGACCAGATGGTATCCCGATTGAGGCTTGGAGATGTTTGGGTGAGATGGCTGTGGAGTTCCTAACGAGAATGAGAAAATGCCAAATGAATGGAGAGTGTGCTAGTCCCAATATACAAGAATAAGGGAGATGTACAGAGATGCAGTAATTACAGAGGAATAAAATTAATGAGCCACACCATGAAGCTATGGGAAAGGGTATTGGAGGCGAGATTGAGAAGAGTGGTAGCAATCTGTGAACAGCAGTACGGGTTTATGCCAAGGAAGAGCACGTCGGATGCAATTTTTGCTTTAAGAATGTTAATGGAGAAGGCCAGAGAAAGCTACATTGTGTGTTTTGTAGACCTGGAGAAGGCATACAATAGAGTGCCGAGAGACGAGTTGTGGTATTGCAGGCCTAGACATTAAGCATTTACCACTGGTGGCCCATTGGGCCAGTGGAATTGAAAAGTTACTGGCCCAAATGGAAAATGTGGTGGCCCGAATGCGCGCGGTACCCGAACCACGGCTGCTACAGGCAGCCGCTGCAAGCACCGCAGGTGCTTGTACAAAGAGGGGGGTCCAGGGGCCTTCCCCTGGAAAATTTTGATTTTTCAATTCATATTCGTGCATTCTGGTGCATTTTAAGGTGAAATTAATTAAAATAAGATTATTCATATTTTGCTAACATTATTATATCTTTGTTTGTTCACATTGTTGTTTTATTGTTTGCATTTCTTGTTCTATTAATTTCTTAGTTACATTTAAAAATTTCCTTTGTTCTTGTTCTCTGTTCATTTAACACATGCTGTTAATTACTGTTTTACATTAATTGTTTGTATAAGTTTTAGAATAAGCTAAGTTTTGCCTCACCATGCAACTAACTTGTTTATAGAATAAGCTTTGCCTGTAACCCACCCAGTGTGATGTAGACATATTTTCCTTTTTTGTCATGGTTTCAACTTTGGCTCATATATTCTCAACATTGTAGATATTGAATTCTCACTACTGTAGATATTCTTATAGAAATAGAAGTGCAATGAACTTTTTAAATGCACCTTTATATAATAGCCACAAGACACACACAGGCCAGTCCCAAGTCTGGATGAAAGGTGAAGGTGGCATACTAACCCTTATCATGCTGGATTTAAATGGGCATTTTTAATGCCCATGAAGAAGTTTTATTTCTTAATTAATAAAATATCATGAGAATCATTGACAAACCATACATTTCCTGAAAGGGTGGACTTTGGGGAATAATCTAGTGAGATTTTTGCAAAGCCTTACCTGCTCGGGGTGATTTATAACCCTAATTACCTGTTAATTAGCTAATTAACAGGTATGCTCAGGTGAGCCAACAAGGGGTGAAATGTTGTATTTTTTTAATAAGACAAGATATAAACACCAAATTTTCAGGATATGTCCTTGGGGGAACTAGTAGTACATTTTTGCAAATTCAGCTCATTTGCATAAACCGTTGCCATGGCAACAGCAGATACCCTAGCAACTGGGGGTATGGACCCTTTTCAGTCACGTGACCTTCGTAAACGCGACCACCATTTTGGACATGTAGTGGACTTCGGCTCGAATCAGTTTGAATGCGAGGAAGGCGACAAACGAAAAACATAAAAGAAAAAGGAGCGAGATGCAGAAAACACCTTCACTATCCAGCGACGTAGGGCGTTTACAGGGCGAGCAGAGGGAGAGGTATTTGCAAAAATTGAGGTTAGCAGGCTTAGAGAACGACGTTTACCTGCTTCCACCAGGATTGTTCACTGACGTACGGAAGTACACGAAGCCCTCGTCTTTACCTGACTTCGGCCCACATGATCTGTATACCTATGTCGTTAAAAACCCATCGCCATACACATACACGCCAACGTCCGAGGTTCCGGAGCGCGCTCCGGCTTGCTCCCGGAGTGCTCCGGCCGAGGTTCCGGAGGGCGCTCCGGCTTGCTCCAGGAGTGCTCCGGCCGAGGTTCCGGAGGGCGCTCCGGCTTGCTCCAGGAGTGCTCCGGCCGAGGTTACGGAGCGCGCTCCGGCTTGCTCCGGAGCAAGCCGGCGCGCGCTGCTTAATTTGAGGGGAACCTCAGCCGGAGCACTCCGGGAGCAAGCCGGCGTGCGCTGCTTAATTTGAGGGAGAGCAAGCCAGCGCGCGCTGCTTAATTTGAGGGAGAGCAAGCCGGCGCGCGCTGTTTAATTTGAGGGAGAGCAAGCCGGCGCGCACTCCGGAACCTCGGACATCGGCTCCGGCAGCTATTTACACTGGATCCGGTGTAAATAGCTGCTGGATCATAATTACAGTAAACTAGTAAATACAGTAAAAGGAAAAACTTGAGACTGAAAGGTTTTAAGTCATCCAAATGACTGAACGTAAACATTGCTACAGTAACATACCAGCTACTTGTTGACATTAGCTAGTCAACAATAGCTACTACAGAAGAACAAAGAGGTTACAATGGGTTATTTTAACCTATTTGGTTACACACTCGCCGCCACAGAATGTTAACAGCAATATAATGCCTTTTCTGGCTAATTTTATTCGTCTCACCTCCAACAAAGTGGTCACTACACAAGCGTTGGTATGCCGAGGGCTGCCAATCTGTTAATGGCCGCTATCCATCTTCTCCGTCGGGATCCGATAAAATGATAAACCTTGCCTTGTTTGTTGATGGTTACTACATCCAGGTGCACAACAATATAGTGGCATGATGGAAGTCTTGCTGAAAGTAAAAACTTTCTTTCCTGCTGTTCCTCAATGTTGGCTGTGGTAAACTACTGGTAGTACACGTCCAAAATGGCGGCCGCGTTTGTCGTGATGTCACGTGAAAAGGGTCCATACTGGGTTTAGCATGGTCTGGTTGTACCAGAGAGGGTTAGAATAGTTATTTTTGTTGTAATGAACTAATGTAGACTTAGTTTGGCTATTTTGATAGATTTCATCATCTTTGAATATTTGAATATGGGATCAGATCTAATTTACCACATTATTTTATCTGTTGTTCTATTTCAGTCATAGCAACCACCATTTATACTTCATTCTTTAATCACTAAAAGTTGATACACGTGTAGCCATATTTCTTGGCAGTGTATCCTGAAATTTTGATATTAATATCCAAAGTCTGAACGATTTTACACCATCTGAAGCTAAAGCACGTGTGTTGAAATGCTGTTTTACGATTTGGCAAGTTGTAAACCGAGCGTGACGTCGCGCGCTCTGATTGGCTGCCGAGTTCAAAATGAAGCTGTTCGTTAACACCCGATAGTTAATTTATGCACGATCGTATTTAAACTGTTTACCTGGCCTTTGGCCAGGTTGGGGAGCGTGGAGTTTGAACATATTTCTATTTGAATTTCACCGGTCTGATGGTTTCCTTGCCACAACCGTCTTCGTCTACAAGATGCTATTTTCCTGCCAAAATGACGCTTCCAAACAGCGCCAAACATCTCTGAAGATGCACAAAGACGATACACTCCTGCTGCGGAGCGGAGCGGGACGAAAACAAAGATGGCGGACCTCGTATCGAAAAGGTGCATTTTACGAACAATTTCTTCACAATTCTGGGTAAAGTATGAGTAATAAAATTTGTTAATTTGTATCGAAAACGTACTGGCCTGCCCGGGCCACTGTTTGGCCAAATTTAGTGGCCTGAACTGGCCCAAAAGACGTAAAAAACACCGCCGGGCCATCGGGCAAGTGCTAATGTCGAGCCCTGTATTGTATGAGAAAGAGTGGAGTGAATGAGAAGTATATTAGAGTGGTGCAAGACATGTATGAGAACAGTGAAACAGCAGTGAGGTGTGCAGTTGGAACGACTGAATGGTTCAAGATGAAGGTGGGACTCCATCAAGGATCTGCTTTGAGTCCTTTCTTATTTGCCATAGTGATGGATAGCTTGACAGACGAAGTGAGGCAAGAGTCACCATGGAACATGATGTTTGCGGATGATATTGTGATATGTGGTGAAAGTAGAAAGGAGGTTGAGTTGGGTTTGGAGAGGTGGAGGTATGCATTGGAATGAAGAGAAATGAAGGTGAGCAGTAGCAAAACAGAATACATGTGCATCAATGAGAATGGGGATGAGAGTGTAGTGAAATGCAAGGAGTAGACATAAAGAAAGGTGGTGAATTCAAGTACCTGGGGTCAACTGTGCAGGAAAATGGGGGCTTCGATAGTGAGGTGAGAAAGAGAGTGCAGGCAGGGTGGAGCAGTTGGAGAAGGATTTCGGGAGTCATTTGTGATAGGAAAGTCCCAGCAAAAGTGAAAGGTAAGATGTATAAGACAGTAGTGAGACCAGCTGTGATGTATGGATTGGAGACCGTACCCTTAATGAAGAGACAGGAGGCAAAGTTGGAGGTGGCGGAGTTGAGGATGGTTTGCGATGGGAGTGACGAGGTTGGACAGGATAAGGAACGAGCACATCAGAGGGACAGCACATGTGGAGAGTTTGTGAATTAAGCTAAGAGAGATGAGACTGAGATGGTATGGGCACATCCTGAGAAGAGATGCAGAGCATGTTGGAAGGAGAATATTGAGGATGGAGCTGCCAGGCAAACGAAAATGAGGAAGGCCAAAGAGGAGATACATGGATGTGGTGAGAGAGGACATGAAAGTGGCAAGTGTGGTAGAGAAGGATGCGGAAGACAGGGAGCAACGGAGACGAAAGATCCGCTGTGGCGACCCCTAATCGGGAGCAGCCAAAAGATGATATATATATATACACACACACACACACACACGTGTGTGTGTGTGTGTGCGCAACATTTTTAATATTCTTATTTATTAATATTGGTGTGTGTGGGAAATAAGGCCAGACCGGCGGACATTGACCGGTAATTTTCGCATTTGTCCGTCTGTATTTCTAAAGCATCGGGCCGATTAAAAAAAGTAATTCGAATGTGTCGGTTTGTATTTCAAAAGCATCAAACCGGATGGCCCATGAAAAATTGTAAAGAAATGGGTCTAATCCACTGAGCTCTATATAAAATCTGGAGAGCTTATAGGCTTGTCAGAGTGAAGCCATCTGGCCACCATCTTACCACTCGCATTGCGCGTCGGGGTAAAGGTGAGAAAATAAGAGGACACTTATGTGTTAAACTGTCGTATCCAATTAAACTTGCCCCAAGAAAAGTATCTCCTGACCCCCCCCCCCCCAATTATCTCCTCTTATTTTCTCACCGTTACCCCCATTCCTTACCTTTCATAGAGCTCCCCTTCATTCCAGTCCAGTCTCTGATCATTTTTAAACGGCTGTCTTACTAGCGCGGCGACTACAATTATCAACACCTTAACGATCTTTTGGCCATTGCAAAAGTAGAAAAGACTTTTAATACGTAAATTGTGCATGAATAATTACTCAAACTTCCACTGGAAAAAAATGGGTTGATTTCCTGATTACTTGGCGTATCAGATCACGTGACACTGTTCCACAAGTATTGACATCTTTGTCCACAGTTATTGAGACTGTTCCACAATTATCAACACAGATTATTTTTAAAAAAAATAAATAAATCGGTATGTGGTATTAAGTTAACAAAACAGTTTTTATTTAAAGTTTCATCTCCTCTCATTATCTCTAGCCGCTTTATCCTGTTCTGCAGGGTCGCAGGCAAGCTGGAGCCTATCCCAGCTGACTACGGGCGAAAGGTGGAGTACACCCTGGACAAGTCGCCAGGTCATCACAGGGCCAACACGTAGACACAGACAACCATTCACACTCACATTCACGCCTACGGTCAATTTAGAGTCCCCAGTTAACCTAACCTGCATGTCTTTGGACTTTGGGGGAAACCGGAGCACCCAGAGGAAACCCACGTGGACACGGGGAGAACATGCAAACTCCGCACAGAAAGGCCCTCGCCGGCCACGGGGCTCGAACCCGAACCTTTTTGCTGTGAGGCGATAGCGCTAACCCCTATACCACCGTGCTGCCCAGTACAAAATATATTTTATATAAATATATCGATGTCCGTGCTTATGTAAATGAAGTCATTCTAATGTTTGTAAACAAATGAACTGATAATGTTTAACCTGTGTCAGAAAATCTTTTTGTTCCACTTTCTACCCAATTTCTCAGTATTTTCGTAGATCACGTTTTGTTAATCATTCATTGTATAAATTTCTAGTTTTGTAGTTTACTAATAAACGTCAACAAGCAATTGACATTGTAACCACATGAAAATCCAGGTCAAAGGTCGCATGTCATTCCTCGAGCCAAAATATAAAATGACTACTGATATTGTAATATGTAGTAGATATTTACAACAAACTGCAAAAAAAAAATTCTGAATCGAATAGAAAAATCTGAATATTTCAAGCATGTAATTTTTTTTATATGCTAGGAATTTAATTATAGTCTAATTCTATTTATTGCAATAGGATTCGAAATACTCGAAGCATTCCATTCTGTTATGAATCAGAAAAAAATTATTATAAATCACAGCACTTTTTTTTTTTTTTTTTAAAGTACTTCATCTACTTCAACAATGTTACACAAAGATCAATCCATAACAGTTGTAAATGTCACTTAATTCCACAGGGTGTTGATAATGGTGGACACCGGTGAAAGTGATCACTGTTATCGAAACAGTCACTTGACTTATCAAACATGCGTTTAGGTACAAAATGGCGACTGTCAAATGAAAGCGAAATGCCGCTTTTCCACTACCAACGCGGCTGAGTTGGGCTGAGCCGTGCCGTGCTGAGTTGGGCTGAGTCGAGCTGAGCGGGGCTGTTGGAGTTGCATTTCGACTACAACCGCGCTGAACCGTGCTGGCTGGAAGCGGGAGGACACATTGGGTGGAGTTAGCGAAAGTGGGTGGACGTCACGTGATGTCGTTAGGCAGCGCAAACAGTGACATCAGTGACCTTTTAAGCGGTAGTCTCACGACCCGGATAGTAAACAATAAACATGGAGGACATGGAGTCGTTAGTGTTGCTGGTCTTGGTGCTGTGGCTTGTTGTCACCGACAACGCCAACAGATACTGGCAAGAGCGTATAGATGAGGCGAGGCGCATAAGGCTTCAGAAATTCTCGTAATTCGTAATTCTTCTTCTTCCGGGTTTACGGTGTTTACAGATCCCAGCGTGCTCGCGGGGCGTGTGTGGGCGTGTGAGGACACTTCTCCTCACCAATCAGTGCACAGGGGAGTGTCTGCTCACGCCCCTAGCCCCACTCGGCTTGGTTTGGCTCGCTTCAGCCCCACTCCAAAACCATGCGAGTTTTGGGGGCTGAGCAGGGCTGAAGCGAGCTGAGTCGTACTGTTCTTAGATAGTCGAAACGCGAGCCATGTCGGGCTAAAGTGAGCTGAAGCGAGCTGAAGTGAGCTGAAAAAGGGTAGTGGAAAAGGGCCATAAGAAACAAAGGTTTTGACAAGGATATCATGAAATATTGGTGAATTTGATAAGTAAAAACATGTCCATGATCTTTCCACCATGCTTATCTGCGATGATAATGTCCGGGTTTTCCACAACTTGCTGATCGTGCTTAAAAAAAAAAAAAAAATTCCATCTCAGGTAACAAGCTAAGTCATCAGATGACAAGAACAAAGGGCGGGGGGGCATCATCCAGTTGATTTAATTAACCAATAATAACTGTTGTAACTGAAACACACCTTTTGTAAAAAAAAAAAAAAATTGGTAAATCTGAAAAGGTGTCAATAATTATGGACTGTTGATAATTGTAGCTGCCGCTCTACTATAATTATTTCAATGGAGATTAGCCGATTTTCATTTTTCTCTTATACGGTGTATCTTTCTCTTTTGTATATTTCTTCCTTCCTCTCTCTTTTTTTATTTTTTTATTATATCAACACAACGGCTGTACAATATTTCCTTTCTGTCTAGGACAGTTGTTGAAACAGTATTTTCTCATTATTTGCCATTTTCACTTCATTCTCACAGTCATGTCTTAACAGTATTTATTGGTCACATAATTCCCTGTCACAATATTCATGCAGCTTGCAACCAATATGGCCAATAAATACTGTTAAGACATGACTGAGAATGAAGTGAAAATGGCAAATAACATGAGAAAATAATACTGTTTCAACAAGGTTCCCCTTGTGCCATCAAAACAGCTCTGACCTGTTGAGGCCTAAAGGACCTTGGAAGTTGTGCTGTGATATCTGGGACAAGACGTTAGCAGCAGATCCTTTAAGTCCTGTAAGTTGCAAGGTAGGGCTTCCATGAATCAGACTTGTTTGTCCACCATGTCCCACAGATGCTTGATTGATTGGATTGAGGTCTTGGGAATTTCGAAGTAGTTCAACACCTTGATCTCTTATGTTACTCAAACTTCTGAGCAATTTTTACAGTATGGCAGGGTGCATTATCCTGCAGAAAGAGGCCACTGCCATTAGGGAATACCATTGCCACGAAGTGGTGGACTTGTACAGCAATGTTTATGTACCTGGTGCATGTCAAAGTAACACCCACATGAATGCCCAATATTTCCCAGCAGAACATTGCCCAGAGCATCACACTACGTCCAGTTTGCCACCTTCTTGTAGCGCATCCTGGTGCCATCTCTTCCCCAGGTAAATGACGCACATGCACCCCACTGTTCACGTAATGTAAAAGAAAATGTGATTCATCAGACCAGGCCACCTTCTTCCATTACTCCATGGTTCAATTCTGATGCTTACATGCCCATTGTAGGTGCTTTCGACAGTGTACAGGGATCAGCATTGGCATTCTGGCTGGTCTGAGGCTATACTTCATATCCTCTCAGAATCCTTTGCCATACATGCATTTCAGGTTTTGTTTAATTCCATGCAGGCATTCATTAGGGCTGTGCGATGTCCCCTTAATTGGCAGCGACGATGTTTACAGTGCAAACATCGTGATGGACGATGATATCGTGGGCGGGGGGGATTTTAATACCACGTTATTAAATTTATTATTATTATTATTATTATTATTATTAAGTATTAGATACTCATCCGAGGCTTTGGCACGTAAAGAAAAAAAAGCGCTAGGTGATGTGGAATATTTGGCCTTGACAACGGATATGTGGTCCAGCTGCAACATGATGCCCTATATGTCAGCTACCGTACATTATGTGGACCGAGAGTGGGCAATGCAGTCCAAATGCCTGCAGACGAGTTTCATGCCAGAGACACATTCAGCGGATAATTTAGAAGACGCATTGCGCGAGACACTTGCCGAATGGAAAATAGAGGAGAAAAAGATCGCCTGCATAACAACGGGGCGAATATTGTCACAGCCATCAGGCAATTGAAATGGCCGTGGTTAAGTTGTTTCGGGCACAATTTGAACCTGGCCATAACCAACTCGCTTGCGCAACAGAGGGCCAGTACAGACCAAGCGTTTGGAGTTTGCCGAGCAGTCAACACTGCGTTTGCGCACAGCTGGCTTCGGAGAAATGAGCTGTGCAAAGCGCAGGTGGAAATGAACCTCCCTGAGCACTCACTGATCACGGCAAGATATTAATCTGCTCTAACAATGAAAGACTAGTATTCAAACTATGAGAAGAAACTACACTTAAGCTATTACTCATTGTTTATTTACACCATATCAATTGAAGATGCGTTTTGGCCTTTAGTGCGCACTTGAACGCGCTAATTTTTCCAATTTATTAGTGTTTGAATTATTGCAGCCGCTTTTAAAATCATTTAATATTGTGTTTTTTTTTTTTTACTGTCTTTACATTTATCAGAATCACCTTCATTCTTCCCTTTGGTTTGACATTATGGCTTAGAGTGGACCATTTTGAGTCTGAAAGTAGGCCTATTTACCAGATTAAAGTTATTTGACTTCTGCCGAAGTCTGCGCTTCACTGCCGTTTGATAAGGTGCAATATTTCCCGACTGAAGTCGTTAATAGCGGCTATTTGTTTGAACAACATGACAAATTTTACATTAAAAGTATAGTGTAGGCTAAAAAATGAAAGCGAAATTTATTATTAGTAGCATACTGTATTTGTGTAACCACGTTATGTTCACTAGCACGTCCCTGCACCATAGCCTACGTGAACAAGCGGTAATAGGATATTACTTTATAATGATATATATATATATATATATATATATATATATATATATATATATATATATTAAACAAAACTAACTAACTAAACTAACAAAAAACTAAGTTTTTAGGTTAAATAGGCCCAGATGATACCGTATATGCATGTTTATGACAGGAGGGGGCGTGGTATCACGATGGTGGCTCTCCATCGCGATGGATGACCACCATCGTCGATGGACGATGGCATCGTCTATCGGCACAGCCCTAGCATTCATAAAGTACTTGGGTCAATTGGCATGTGGCGACTATGCTGTTTACAAATTTCAACATGTTTGATGATTTTCATACTTGCACAGTATGGGCGGCACAGTGGTGTAGTGGTTAGCGCTGTCGCCTCACAGCAAGAAGGTCTGGGTTCGAGCCCCGTGGCCGGCGAGGGCCTTTCTGTGTGGAGTTTGCATGTTCTCCCTGTGTCCACGTGGGTTTCATCCGGGTGCTCCGGTTTCCCCCCACAGTCCAAAGACATGCAGGTTAGGTTAACTGGTGACTCTAAATTGACCGTAGGTGTGAATGTGAGTGTGAATGGTTGTCTGTGTCAGCCCTGTGATGAGCTGGCGACTTGTCCAGGGTGTACCCCGCCTTTTGCCTGTAGTCAGCTGGGATAGGCTCCAGCTTGCCTGCGACCCTGTAGAACAGGATAAAGCGGCTAGAGATAATGAGATGAGAGATGAGACTCGCACAATATCTCCGTCTGACTGGCCAGTGTCAGCCCTGTTGTTTTGGTTTTTTTTCATTTTTTTAAGTAATTCGGTCGTCATCATCAAAATTCCAATTACATATTAGCATAATGATGCAACACGCCATATATAATGTCTGTCAAACTTGCAGTTCCTGAGAAAGTTATTTGACCTTAGCTCCACCCCATACATGACCAAGCCCCAAACTTTGCACATAACCTCAGAATCATCTCTCACATAGGCCTTTCAAGTTTTGTGTGGATGCACCTAAGCATTTAGTTACAGCTCCTGAGTATATGCTCCTCCTTAATATTATGTGGTGGCCATATTGTTTACACATGTCAGCATGTTTTTGATAATTTTTGAGGTTCACCTGCTGCTAAGGAGTTTGATGAAGGTTTGTGAAGATTGGCCAAAAAAAACATGGGACTAGTTCCCACATGTATGTTTTGCATATTATGCAAATTAGCAAAAAATCTATGTGGGCAGAGCAATAACTTTAAAAACATGAATGGTGTGGGTCCATAACCTAACGTTCTGTAGAAATTAAAAATTTGCCCACCATTTTGTCAAATTTGGAGGCAGTTTGCTCATTTGGTAGGCCTGCCCCTTCTCCCAAAACTGAGGTCCAGCTCATCGCCAACATTGTCATACACTTTATTTCCAAGTGCTTGAAAGTTTGTGAACCCTTTAGAATTTTCTATATTTCTACATAAATATGATGTAAAGCAGTGGTTCTCAAACTTTTTATACTCTGTACCACTTGAGAAAATATTGAGCTCTCTGAGTACCACCATGATGACTAACATTATAATATAGCAGCATAGGCCTTCCCTATTAGCTTCAGCCACACAGGAGAGATGTTTATTCCTTATTATGGTTATTTATTGATAGCTGTTAACACCGAATCAGACATTTACAACTCTGTCCAACAATTCTCACATACTCCTACATACACAGCGCAATACACACTCAAATTGCAACTGAATGAAAATGGCACAGAGCCATACAGTACATATTCGACCTCTACAAAATTATGCTCCTAATCTGGCCCACAAATAACACAAACATCAAGTCTTTTTTTCTCAGCAGAAGATATGTGAAACATCAAACATCTCAGAACAAAAAAAGGAAAAAAAAGAATCCTGAAGACTTGCATTGCCACAAAAATGTAAAAGCCAGACATAATTTTTCACATTCTCACACGTAGCTACACATTTCTTTTGAAACGTTGTATTTATTATGCACTGTATGTTTCAGGGTTGTTTTTTTTTAGCTGAAAATGTTAATGCGAAAATATGACTTTCCCCCGCGTACCACCGGTGGTACGCGTACCACAGTTTGAGAACCACTGATGTAAAGCATCCTCAGAGTTTCACACAAGTAGTTGGAGAGCCCAAGTAAACAAATGAGAGAAAACTATGATACTTGGTCATTTATTTAAGGAAAATGATCCAATATTGCATATCCGTGAATGGCAAAAATGTTAACCTCTTGGAGTAGCGGTTAGTTTGAAGGTGACTGTAGCGGTTCGTGGGGATGGGGGGAGCACAGAAGACGGCAGGACAGAGATCGGGTTGACAGAGCGTTTTATTGCCACACTTTTCAGTCTAACAACTGGTATGCACTTTACAGACACACACACACACTCGGCGTCTGGTTCGGGAAGAACTCCCCTGCTCTCTGCTCTCCCTCTTTAAATAGGGCGCGGTCACTGGGAAGACACACACAAACACAGGTTAATTGACATCAGGTGCAGTGATTCTGCCACTTACCTTCCCTGACTCCGCCCTCCTGTCACAGACCGGTGCTTGACCACGCCCCCGCTGCCACATACCCCCACCGCCCGACTCAGGCCAGGCGGCTGTCCGGCCTGCAGCCGACTCCCCCAACCCCTCCCTCCTTTACAGGAGAGGAAGTCCGCCACGACCATCTGTGCCCCCGGCCTGTGGACCACCTTGAATTTAAAGGGTTGGAGTGCCAGATACCAACGGGTAAGCCGTGCGTTGGCATCCTTCATGTGGTGGAGCCACTGGAGGGGCGCATGGTCCGAACAGAGGGTGAAAGGGCACCCCAGCAGGTAGTAACGGAGGGCGAGGACCGCCCACTTGATGGCCAGACACTCTTTTTCTATGGTGCTGTAGCGCCCCTCACACACCGACAGCTTCCTACTGATGTATAGGACTGGGCGGTCCTCCCCCTCCACCTCCTGGGACAAAACTGCCCCCAGCCCTCTGTCTGACGCATCGGTCTGCAACATAAAGGGGAGAGAAAAGTCAGGGGAGTGTAAAAGTTGCCCCCACACAGTGCAGCCTTTACCTCAGAGAAAGCCCGCTGGCATTGCTCCGTCCACTGGACCGGATCTGGTGCCCCCTTTTTTAGTCAGATCAGTCAGCAGGCTGGTAACGTCCGAATAATTAGGTATAAACCTACGGTAATAGCCAGCCAGCCCCAGGAACTGTCTCACCCCCTTTTTGGTCTTGGGCCTCGGGCAGGCCGCAATTGCTGCCGTCTTATTAATTTGGGGACGCACCTGCCCGTTGCCCAAGTGGAAGTCCAGATACCGTACTTCCACCCGCCCAATTGCACACTTCTTTGGGTTGGCTGTGAGCCCCGCTCGCCTCAGCAACCTAAGGACGGCCCTCAGATGTTCGAGGTGCCTTGGCCAGTCATTACTATAGATGATGATGTCATCTAGGTAAACGGCCGCATAAGTGGCATGGGGGCGGAGGACCCTATCCATCAGCCGCTGAAACGTAGCGGGCAAAAGGAAACAGCCCAAAAGGAAGTGTGACGAATTGGTGCAGTCCGAACGGTGTGGAAAAGGCCATTTTTTTTCTCGGGATAGTGGAGTCAAGGGGATCTGCCAGTATCCCTTTGTCAAATCCAGTGTCGAATCAAAGCGAGCCGTGCCTCGAGCAACTCATCAATCCGAGACACTGGGTACGCATCAAATTTAGACATCGCGTTGACTTTTCTATAGTCCACACAGAACTGGACCGACCCGTCTGCCTTGGGTACCAAGACCACCGGGCTGCTCCAGTCACTGTGGGACTCCTCGACGATGCCCATTTTGAGCATGGCCTCGAGTTCTTCCCGAACCACCTTTTTTTTGTGTTCGGGTAGCCTGTAAGGGCGGCTACGCACTACCACCCCCGGGGGCGTCTCTATGTGGTGCTCTATGAGGTTAGTGCGACCGGGCAGGGGCGAGAACACATCCGAAAGCTCGGTCTGCAACTGGGCGACCTCCGTGAGTTGGGTCGGGGAGAGGTGGTCTCCACAGGGGACCGGAGGGATACATGACGCCAATGCCCCTTTTTGAACCTCCAGCCCCAGCTCCGCCTTCTCCGGAACCACTGACACCAACGCCACGGGGACCTCCTCATTCCAGAGTTTAAGCAGATTGAGGTGGTAAATCTGTAGCGCCCCACCCCTGTCCGTTCACCTCACCTCGTAGTCGACGTCCCCGACTCGCCGTGTGACCTCAAAGGGTCCTTGCCACTTGGCAACCAATTTGGAGCTCGATGTGGGCAACAGTACGAGTACTTTATCTCCCGGTGCGAACTCTCTAAGGCGCGTACCCTTGTTGTACAGGCGGGTTTGCCGTTCTTGGGCCTGCCGCAAATTCTCCTGGGTTAGGTGGGTGAGGGTGTGGAGTTTTGCGTGCAGGTCCATAACGTATTGAATTTCGTTTTTGCTTTGTGAAGGTCCCTCCTCCCTATTTTCCCGCAGCACATCTAGAATGCCGCACGGCTTATGCCCTTATAATAATTCGAACGGGGAGAACCCCGTGGAGGCTTGAGGGACCTCTCGCACTGAAAACAGCAAGGGCTCGAGCCACTTATCCCAATTATGTGCGTCCTCACTTACGAATTTTTTAATTATATTCTTGAGGGTGCGGTTGAACCGTTCAACTAAACCTTCCGTTTGTGGGTGATACACGCTGGTGCGGATCGGCTTAATCCCCAATAACCCATACAGTTCGTGCAGTGTCTGTGACATAAACGTGGTGCCTTGATCAGTCAGAATCTCTTTCGGGATTCCAACTCGGGAGATAACGCAGAAGAGCGCCTCCGCAATACTGCGTGCTGAGATATTGCGCAGAGGCACTGCTTCCGGGTATCGCGTTGCATAGTCCACCAGAACTAATATAAAGCGGTACCCTCGTGTCGACCGATCTAATGGCCCGACGAGATCCATCCCAACTCTTTCAAACGGGGTCTCGATTAATGGTAGAGGGCGCAAAGGCGATTTTGGAATGGCCGCTGGATTTACTAACTGGCATTCACGGCACGCTGTACACCACCTACGAACGTCGCCGCGAATCCCCGGCCAATAGAATCGGGCCATTATTCGGGCTAGTGTCTTATCCTGCCCTAGGTGTCCAGCCATGGGATTAAAGTGAGCCGCCTGAAATACCAATTCCCGGCGGCTCTTTGGAATTAAAAGCTGCGTGACTTGCTCTTTCATCTGAGTGTCCTGCGTCACTCGGTATAATCTATCCTTCATAATAGAGAAGTAAGGGAAGGATGGGGTGGCGTTCGGCGGGAGCGTTTGACCATCGATTACTCTCACTTGGTCAAATGCATGCCGCAGAGTCTCGTCTCATGACTGTTCTAACGGGAAATCCACGAGGGATTCCCTGAGAGAGAAAGGAGGAGCCTATGGCTCCTCGCTCTGGCACGGAGGTGACGTAGACGGCTCTGTGACGGCTGCTCCCGCCAAGGCGACACCGGGACCGCCCCCTGCTGAAGTACGGCAGGACCCACTCGCCACTAAACGGCTCATCAACTCCCCGAATCCCGGCCAATCAGTCCCCAAAATTATCGAGTGGGTGAGGCGAGGATTAACCGCCGCCTTTGCTATGAATTTTTCCCCTCGGAAAAAATGCGGACCGACACCAAAGGGTAGCTGTGAACATCCCCGTGCATACACAACACCTTCACCCCTTGTGCTCCCCCCAATGCCTTGTTTTGCACCAGGCTTTGGTGAATTGAGGTTTCATTACACCCAGAATCCACCAACGCCTGATATGTATCCCTTTGAATACTCACCGGTATGCGATACGCTCCGGCCCGATCGAGGGCAGCTTCTGGCGCATCGGGGATCCGAACCACCGCGCCCACCTCCATTGCCGTGCACTGCTGTTGGAGGTGGCCCGGCTCCCCGCAGCGCCAGCAAACTGTCCCGGGCTTCCTCTCTGCACCGGTGTTCTGGGGCTCACTCACCTGAGGGGGGGGGGGGGAGAGACAGACGCAGAAGGGAGAAACGGGAGGGCACCGCGGGTGCGGTGGGCCGGCTGGGGTGGCGCCGGCCCCTGCCTCCGCGGTGGGGGAATGGGGCGAGGACGGGACACAGGAGGAGGGGGAGAGAGAGAGAGAGAGAGAAGAGGCTGTCTGCTGTCCTGCCGCCGGAACAGCCGCCAAACAGTCCTCCGCCAGCTCGATGGCCTGATCCAGCGACGCCGGGCGGTGGCACTGGACCCACTCTGCGGCTCCTGTTGGCAAGCGCGCGATGAACTGCTCCAGCACCACCTGGTCGACGATCCCCTCGGCGTCGCAGTTGTCGGCCCTCAGCCACCGCCAGCAGGCGTCCCGGAGTTGCTGGCCAAACGCGAACAGCCGGCCGACTTCCTCCAAGCACAAAGCGTGGAAGCGCTGGCGCTGCTGTTCAGAGGTGCGCCCCACACGCTGGAGGATGGCCCGGCGAAGGTCCGCGTAGGCCAGCCGGCGGTCGGCGGGGAGCTGTAGCGCGGCCAGCTGCGCCTCTCCCGTTAGCAGGGGGAGGAGGCGCGCCGCGCGCTGATCCATCGGCCACCCCGAGGTCTCTGCGACTTGCTCAAAGAGCGTGATGAAAGCCTCGGGGTCATTCTGCGTGCCCATCTTTGTCAGTTTGAGGGGGGACGGGCCCGCGGTGGAAGTGTCGGTAGTCCCTGCCGACGTGAGGAGGTGCCGGAACGCCCGATGATCCTCTTGCTGGGTCAACACCAGGGCCTCGAAACGCTGCTCCTGCTCCTTACGGAGCGTGACTAGCGCCTAGTGCTGGCTTTGCTGGGCCGTGGCGAGGGCGTGGACCAGGTCGGCGAGCGGGGAAGACTCCATGGGGCAGTTCGGCATCTGTGCTCCAGGCATCCCAGGTTTCGGCACCACTGTAGCGGTTCGTGTGGATGGGTGGAGCACAGAAGACGGCAGGACAGAGATTGGGTTGACAGAGCGTTTTATTGCCACACTTTTCAGTCTAACAACTGGTATGCACTTTACAGACACACACACACAAACTCGGCGTCTGGTTCGGGAAGAGCTCCCCTGCTCTCTGCTCTCCCTCCTTAAATAGGGCGTGGTCACTGGGAAGACACACACAAACACAGGTTAATTGACATCAGGTGCAGTGATTCTGCCACTTACCTTCCCTGACTCCGCCCTCCTGTCGCAGACTGGCGCTTGACCATGCCCCCGCTGCCACAGTGAAATTTGTTAGGTGTTTTCAATCAGTGGGGTGACAATCACGTGCGAGTGGATGCCCCATTTTATTTAAAGAACAGGGATCTATCAAAGTCTGAGCTTCATAACACATGTTTGTGGAAGTGTATAATTGCATGAACTAGAACGAGTAGCATGAACAAGTTATTGATGCTCATCAGGCTGGAAAAGGTTGCAGAACAATCTCTAAAGAGTTTGGACTCCACCAGTACATGGTCAGAGAAGAAGCTTTTATTGTCCCATGCACACTGAAATTCGTCCTCTTGTACTCTCTCCAGGACTGATCAACCAACAAAGATCACTCCAAGAGCAAGGCATGTACAGGTAATAGTCTGCAAGGTCACAGAGGAACCCAGGGTAACTTCTAAGTTTCTAAAGACCTCTCTCACAGCAGTGTGCATGGCAGGGTTACAGGGGGAAAACAGTTGCTCAAAAAGAACGTTGCTGCCTGATTACAGTTTGCTAAACATCGTGTGGACAAGCCAAAAGACTGTTGTGAAAAACTTTGAGGATGGATGAGACCAAAATAGGATTTTTTTGTTTAAATGTGTTTTGCATTGTGGTTTGCAGAGAAGAAAACACTGCATTCCTACATAAGAAACTTATCCCATCTGTGAAACATGGAGTTGGTAGTATCATGGTTTGGGCCTGTTTTTTGGCATCTGGGCCAGTAAAGTTTGCCATCAATGATGGAACAATGAATTCTGAATTATTCCAGTGAATTCTAAAGGAAAATGTCAGGACATCTGTCTGAACTGAATCTAAAGACAAAGTGGGTCATGCAGCAAGACAATGACTCTAAGCACACAAATTCTACCAAAAAGTGGTTAAGGAAGGAAAAAAAAAACGATTATGGAATGGCCAAGTAAAAGTCCTGATATTAATCCAGTAGAAAAGTTGTGTAATACAACATTTCGCACCAGATACTGAAAGTAAAGGGTCATTCTATAATACTTTTGCCACTCACTGATGTGTAATATTGGATCATTTCCATTAATAAATAAAGGACCAAGTATAATAATTTTGTTGTATAATCATTTGCTTTAATTGGGTTCTCCTTATCTACTTTTAGGACTTGTGTGAAAATCTGGTGGTGTTTTTAGGTCATATTTATGCAGAAATATAGAAAATTCTAAAAGATTTGCAAACTTTCAAGCACTGCTTTCAACCTTACTACAGCTTAGGCAAGACATAAGCTTTACTGTCTTCTTGAAAGGCTTAGTGGCATTTGTAGGAGGCAAAAATGAGTGGATAAGAAGGTTGGAAGAAGAATCCACACATACAATTTCATCGCTCATTTTTCTTCTGAGTGCTTTGTAATAGAATGTTATTCATGAAAATACAGCTCAAATGTCTTTGCATGTGTGTGTCTGTATACAGGTCCATAAGTACCATTAGAATCCGGTCCATAAGCAACCCAAGAGCTTCTTAAGCCAAAGAGATGTTTTTAAATTGCTGAGTCAGTCAGCCCAATTGAGCATGGTTTTCACTTATTGAAGACAAAACTGAAGGCAGAAAACCCACAAAAAGCAGTTGATGGTGGCTGCAGTAAAGGCCTGGCAAAGCATCTCAAGGGAGGAAACTCCACACTTGGGTAATGTCCATGGATTCCAGACTTCAGGCGGTCATAAGGTGGACAAAGTTCTAACAATGATGCTTATAATTGTTAGCTTGTTCAGTTACTTTTGAGCCTGTGAAAATGGAGGGACTATGTAAAAATAGCTGTAATTCCTAAATGATTAATGCAATATTTTTATTAAACACCTTGAAGTAAGGTGGGTTACTTGGTGGGATAGTTATTGCTGGACTCCCTCAGGACAGATTCTTGAGTTATTTCACTGCATTTGCTGTACAACCGCAATTCCAGAAAAGTTGTGACACTATGCAAAATGTAAATAAAGGACTTCCGGGTTACGGCGGCCACATAAAAATGCTTTGCTCCGTTGCTGTTTTTTTACTTTTTATTGAGAACCAGAGATTGACATATGAACACAGTTACATTGGGTTTTTTTGTTTTTGTGCCCCCCCTTTTTTTTTTAAGCATGGCAACCCCCCACCCACCCCAACTGGACCAAAACAAGAAAAACATAGTACAGACAGTTATATAAAAGAAATAAATAGAACATTTACAATGAAAATGTAAGGAAATAAATGAGATTTTCACGAGGGACAGTATGACCTCAAAATTCAAGCATGACACACCCTGATGGATTACTGTAGCCTGGTACAGTATATAGTGTAGCATAGACCGACATAGAGGGGGATAACCATTCCTCTGGATTCAACCAGTGTAACGGATTACTGCATAGGAAGCACAGTCTTTACAAAGTCTAGGGTTCTGACCACTCCATATGAACTTTGAAATCAATTTGTCTATCTGACAGAAAAAAGATTTGGACAGGAAAATGGGGAGACACTGAAACAGAAATAAAAACTTTGGCAAGACATTCATTTTAACACAGTTCACTTATTTTATTAGGGCCCGAGCCCTATGGGCGAAGGCCCTATTGTTCTTGTAAGAGTTCACTATTATTAGGGCCCGAGCCCTATGGGCGAAGGCCCTATTGTTCTTGTAAGAGTTCACTATTATTATTCTTCCGTCTTCTTCTTCTTCTTCTTCTTCCGTCTTCTTCTTCTTCTTTATTTTTCTCCGCTGTTGGGCCATTTTCGGGGCGCTTGCCATGGGTGAAAACGCACGAAATTTGGCACCAGTTCCGAGAATTGCCACCGCTACTCAGAACCAGAAGCCCAAACTTGGCCGGGGCTCAGGGCCTCCATAGCGCCCCCTAAGTCGTTGTGATTTTGGCCTCCCGCATTAAGGTGCCTGGTTGCCATATAGTTTGTAGTAGTGGCATGCAATTTGGTACGCATATGTATCTCACTAAGCCGGACAAAAATGTAGTGCCAATGCATTAGCCACGCCCAACAGGAAGTGAGGTAATTTCACTTTTGTGCGAAATGCATGGCCACGAAGACGGCGCAACTCCTCCTAGACCGTTCATAGGAATGTCACCAAAATTGATACACATCGTCTACAGACATGGCTGACAAAAGTTACTAAATACGTTTCACGTAGGATTAACCGTTCAGAAGTTATACATCAATCAATTTTCGATGCAAAATTTTACATGCTTAAAAATTCATAACAAATCTTCTGATTGCTCAAAACTGCTCATACTTCACATGCAAATCACTCATTGGGCTTCTGACATGTTACCCAATTTCTGTGATCTTTCGCCACTGGGGGCGCTATTTTTGGGCAAAAATAGCAATCTTTCCTCAATTTTGGTCAAACTTCACGGCCACCCTCTTACTACCTCCCATGTCATGTATACCACGTTTTGGAAATTTTCGTCCATGGGGGGCGCTGTTTTTGGCCGACGCAATTGCTCCAAAACGGGTTTTTGGTAAATAATTCCATAATGCTTTCCCTTCACACCACTTCCTTGTGATAGTGCGTTGCTGTTGTAGACACTTATTTTTCCAACTCATAATCGCTCATGTACAGCATAGCGCCACCTACTGACATGGGAAAAACCAAAAAATTTATTCTTCAAAAATCTATATCTCATCTTCTATTTACTCAATTGTCATCAAACTTCATACGCAAACTCTTCATAGCTCACCTGACGTCTACGCCAAATTTTGTGCACTTTCGCCCCTGGGGGTGCTGGTTATGGCAAAAATGATATTGCAGCTTCTGATTTGTCAAACTTGCCAAGCAAACTCTTTACAAGACCCTTATTGGGGCGCTTGCCTTGGTCGACAACGCACGAAATTTGGCTCCTTTTTCTTAGACTGCCACCGCTACTGAGAACCAGAAGCCCAGATCCAGGCGGGCCTCAGGGCCTCTATAGCGCCCCCTAACTCGTTGTGATTTTGGCCTCCCGCATTAAGGTGCCTGGTTGCCATGTAGTTTGTAGTAGTGGCATGCCATTTGGTACGCATATGTATCTCACTTAGCCGGACAAAAATGTAATGCCAATGCATTAGCCACGCCCAACAGGAAGTGAGGTAATTTCACTTTTGTGCGAAATGCATGGCCACGAAGACGGCGCAACTCCTCCTAGACCGTTCATAGGAATGTCACCAAAATTGATACACATCATCTACAGACACGGCTGACAAAAGTTACTAAATAGGTTTCACGTAGCATAAACCGTTCAGAAGTTATACGCCAATCAATTTTCAATGCAACATTTTACATGCTTAAAAATTCATAACAAATCTTCTACTTGCTCAAAACTGCTCATACTTCGCACGCAGATCAGTCATTGGGCTTCTGACATGTTACCCACTTTCTGTTATATTTCGCCACTGGGGGCGCTATTTTTGGGCAAAAATTCCAGTCTTTCCTCAAATTTGGTCAAACTTCACGGCCACCCTCTTACTACCTCCCATGTCATGTATACCACATTTTGGGAATTTTCGTCCATGGGGGGCGCTGTTTTTGGCCGACGCATTTGCTCCAAAACGGGTTTTTGGTAAATAATTCCATAATGCTTTTCCTTCACACCACTACCTTGTGATAGTGCGTTGCTGTTGTAGACACTTATTTTTCCAGCTCATAAACGCTCATGTACAGCATAGCGCCACCTACTGACATGGGAAAAACCAAAAATTTTATTCTTCAAAAATCTATACCTCATCTTCTATTTACTCAATTGTCATCAAACTTCATACGCAAACTCTTCATAGCTCACCTGACATGTTCGCCTAATTTTGTGCACTTTCGCCCCTGGGGGTGCTGGTTATGGCAAAAATGATATTGCAGCTTCTGATTTGTCAAACTTGGCAAGCAAACTCTTTACAAGACCCTTATTAGGGCGCTATTATTATTAGGGCCCGAGCACCGCACAGTGCGGGACCCTATCGTTGCCATGTGTCCAATTCTGTTCTTTGTCGCCATTGCGGGAGTAATGTCTCTTGCCGAAAAAGCTGTGGAAGGTTTTTCGCGGGGACGCATGCCCCCGCCCCCCTTGGCCGCTGGCGCGAGGGCCCGTCGAGGCCGCTTGCGGCTTTAATTCTTCTTCTTCTTCTTCTTCTTCTTCTTCTTCTTCTGTCTTCTTCTTCTTCTTTATTTTTCTCCGCTGTTGGGCCATTTTCGGGGCGCTTGCCATGGGCGAAAACGCACGAAATTTGGCACCAGTTCCGAGAATTGCCACCGCTACTCAGAACCAGAAGCCCAAACTTGGCCGGGGCTCAGGGCCTCTATAGCGCCCCCTAAGTCGTTGTGATTTTGGCCTCCCGCATTAAGGTGCCTGGGTGCCATGTAGTTTGTAGTAGTGGCATGCCATTTGGTACGCATATGTATCTCACTAAGCCGGACAAAAATGTAATGCCAATGCATTAGCCACGCCCAACAGGAAGTGAGGTAATTTCACTTTTGTGCGAAATGCATGGCCACGAAGACGGCGCAACTCCTCCTAGACCGTTCATGGGAATGTCACCAAAATTGACAGACATCATCTACAGACATGGCTGACAAAAGTTACTAAATACGTTTCACGTAGGATAAACCGTTCAGAAGTTATACGTCAATCAATTTTCGATTCAAAATTTTACATGCTTAAAAATTCATAACAAATCTTCTGATTGCTCAAAACTGCTCATACTTCACAGGCAAATCACTCATTGGGCTTCTGACATGTTACCCAATTTCTGTGATATTTCGCCACTGGGGGCGCTATTTTTGGGCAAAAATTCCAATCTTTCCTCAAATTTGGTCAAACTTCACGGCCACCCTCTTACTACCTCCCATGTCATGTATACCACATTTTGGAAATTTTTGTCCATGGGGGGCGCTGTTTTTGGCCGACGCAATTGCTCCAAAACGGGTTTTTGGTAAATAATTCCATAATGCTTTTCCTTCACACCACTACCTTGTGATAGTACGTTGCTGTTGTAGACACTTATTTTTCCAACTCATAATCGCTCATGTACAGCATAGCGCCACCTACTGACATGGGAAAAACCAAACAATTTATTCTTCAAAAATCTATATCTCATCTTCTATTTACTCAATTGTCATCAAACTTCATACGCAAACTCTTCATAGCTCACCTGACATATACGCCAAATTTTGTGCACTTTCGCCCCTGGGGGTGCTGGTTATGGCAAAAATGATATTGCAGCTTCTGATTTGTCAAACTTGGCAAGCAAACTCTTTAGAAGACCCTTATTGGGGCGCTTGCCATGGTCGACAACGCACGAAATTTGGCTCCTTTTTCTTAGACTGCCACCGCTACTGAGAACCAGAAGCCCAGATCCAGGCCGGCCTCAGGGCCTCTATAGCGCCCCCCGAGCACCGTTCAGTGCGAGACCCTATTGTTGCCATGTGTCCATTTCTGTGGTTTGTCGCCATTGTGGGAGTAATGTCTCTTGCCGAAGAAGCTGTGGAAGGTATTTCGCGGGGACGCATGCCCCCGCCCCCCTTGGCCGCTGGCGCGAGGGCCCGTCGAGGCCGCTTGCGGCTTTAATGTAATTATGTAATTTTATTTTCTATTGCTTACTGTTTTGCTTTTACTTCTGTAAAGCACATTGAACTGCCACTGTGTATGAAATGTGCTATATAAATAAACTTGCCTTGCCTTGCTAGCTAAGGTCAAGTGTAATATATCCCAACTTTGTAAGTCAGATTTAAGTTTTGTTCTAAGTGGTGCAAAGTTCCTATCAAAAAGATCTTTAAAAGCAAGGGTTATGTTAATGCCCAAATATTTAAAACCAGACTTTGATATATATGAAATGGTAGATCATGATCTGGGATTTGCACTGCTAATTTATTCACTGGTAGATGTTCACTTTTTGATAAATTCAGTTTGTAGCCTGAAATCTGTCCAAAAAAGCGCAGCACTGAAATTATTTCATTGATGCATAACAGTGGGTCGGATATGTAAAGCAACGTCATCATTATAAAGGGATAGCTTATTTTCCAATGCCCATCTGCGAATACCACATATTGACGGTGTAGATTTCAAAACAAGGGATAATGGTTCTGTTGCTAATGTACAGTGGTGCTTGAAAGTTTGTGAACCCTTTAGAATGTTCTATATTTCTGCATAAATATGACCTAAAACATCATTAGATTTTCACACAAGTCCTAAAAGTAGATAAAGAGAACCCAGTTAAACAAATGAGACAAAAATATTATACTTGGTTCTTTATTTATTGAGGAAAATGATCCAATATTACATATCTGTGAGTGGCAAAAGTATGTGAACCTTTGCTTTCAGTATCTGGTGTGACCCCCTTGTGCAGCAATAACTGCAATTAATGTTTTCGGTAACTGTTGATCAGTCCTGCACACCGGCTTGGAGGAATTTTAGCCCATTCCTCCGTACAGAACAGCTTCAACTCTGGGATGTTGGTGGGTTTCCTCACATGAACTGCTCGCTTCAGGTCCTTCCACAACATTTCAATTGGATTAAGGTCAGGACTTTGACTTGGCCATTCCAAAACATTCACTTTATTCTTCTTTAACCATTCTTTGGTAGAACGACTTGTGTGCTTAGGGTCGTTGTCTTGCTGCATGACCCACCTTCTCTTGAGATTCAGTTCATGGACAGATGTCCTGACATTTTCCCTTAGAACTCGCTGGTATAATTCAGAATTCATTGTTCCATCAATGATGGCAAGCCGTCCTGGCCCAGATGCAGCAAAACAGGCTCAAACTATGATACTACCACCACCATGTTTCACAGATGGGATAAGGTTCTTATGCTGGAATGCAGTGTTTTCCTTTCTCCAAATATAACGCTTCTCATTTAAACCAAAAAGTTCTATTTTGGTCTCCTCTGTCCACAAAACATTTTTCCAATAGCCTTCTGGCTTCTCCACATGATCTTTAGCAAACTGCAGACGAGCAGCAATGTTCTTTTTGGAGAGCAGTGGCTTTCTCCTTGCAACCCTGCCATGCACACCATTGTTGTTCAGTGTTCTCCTGATGGTGGACTCATTAACATTAGCCAATGTGAGAGAGGCCTTCAGTTGCTTCGAAGTTACCCTGGGGTCCTTTGTGACCTCGCTGACTATTACACACCTTGCTCTTGGAGTGATCTTTGTTGGTCGACCACTCCTGGGGAGGGTAACAATGGTCTTGAATTTCCTCCATTTGTACACAATCTGTCTGACTGTGGATTGGTGGAGTCCAAACTCTTTAGAGATGGTTTTGTAACCTTTTCCAGCCTGATGAGTATCAACAACGCTTTTCTGAGGTGCTCAGAAATCTCCTTTGTTCGTGCCATGATACACTTCCACAAACGTGTTGTGAAGATCAGACTTTGATAGATCCCTGTTCTTTAAATAAAACAGGGTGCCCACTCACACCTGATTGTCATCCCATTGATTGAAAACACCTGACTCTAATTTCACCTTCAAATGAACTGCTAATCCTAGAGGTTCACATACTTTTGCCACTCACAGATATGTAATATTGGATCATTTTCCTCAATAAATAAATGACCAAGTATAATATTTTTGTCTCATTTGTTTAACTGGGTTCTCTTTATCTACTTTTAGGGCTTGTGTGAAAATCTGATGATGTTTTAGGTCATATTTATACAGAAATATAGAAAATTCTAAAGGGTTCACAAACTTTCAAGCACCACTGTAAATAAAAGTGGACTAAGAGGGCACCCTTGTCGAGTGCCTCTAGATAAAGAAAAATTTTGTGAGCACAACTGATTTGTGACCACAGATGCTTGAGGAGAAAAGTAAAGAAGTTGGATCCACTTGCTACACTGCAAAAAAATTGAAAACTGAACTTGAGGAGAAAATTACTTAATACTTGCTGCATGGACAAATATTTTTACTTGATAAGCCATCTTAGAATAAGTTGGTTGCAATCTAGAACTAAGTTTAATAATCTCAGAATTGGTGTCTTGTATTCTTTTAATAGGAAATCCTAGATTGTTTCAGCTATTTTCAAGATATTTTCACTTGCTAAGATATCTTTTTTTTTTTTGCAGTGTAAATATTTTACCAAAACCAAACTGCTTCAGACTAAAGAAAAGATAATCCCACTCCATGTGGTCAAATGCTTTTTCTGCATCCAATGAAACCACAGCTTCTGGGATATCATTAGATGAAGGACTGTACAGGACATTTAAAAGACGTCGTCTATTAGAAAATGAATATCGTCTTTTTATAAAGCCTGTCTGGTCTGTTGAAATTAAATATGGTAAGGGTGTCTCTAATCATATAGCTAACAGTTTTGAGAGTATTTTAACATCAGAATTTAATAATCACACAGGCCTCTATGAACCACATTTAGACGCATCCCTACCAGATTTCAATAAAAGTGTAATGGAGGCTTCAGTAAGGGATTCTGGCAATTTACCCTGAAATAAGGAGTGGTTAAACATATCTAACAACAAGGGGGCTAACTGGACAGAGATTTGTTTATTTTATTTTTTTTTAAATAATCAATGGGGAAGCCATCTGGCCCTGTGGCCTTTCCATTTTGCATGGCAGAGATGGCAGAGAGAACTTCTTTAAGCTCCAGGGGTTGATCTAGTTGCTCTTTTTGGGTGGGAACTTCTATTTTATCAAAACATTTCAAAAAAAGTGATGCATCTTGAAGTGATTCTGAATTATACAAAATGAAAATAATTTTTAAAGATATCATTTATTTTTAAAGGATCTGTGGTCAGTTGTCCTGTTTCATCTTCAATTTGAGGTACAAGTTGTGACGCTGGCTAAGATTTTAATTGATGAGCCAGAAGCCACCCCACTACCCCCCCCCCCCCCCCCATGTTCATAAAACAATCCCCGCGATCTCATGAAAAGTTGTTCCATTTCTGAGGTAGAGACAAAGTTATACTGAGTTTGAAGAGCTATTCTGTCCTTGAATAGTGATGGACTTGGAGATGTGGAGTATGTGCAATCCAAAGTAAAAATTGTCAGTCAACTGCTGTTTTTCCCCTCTTTCTTTCTCTGTTAAGATGAGTATGCTATTATTTCTCCCCCAAGTATGGCTTTAAGAGCAATGACGGAGAAACCGAATCTGATCTGTTGGTCTCCTAAAAAAAAATCTACTGATGGCTCTGGAGATTAAATTGCAGAACATCTCGTCTGACAATATGTAATATTAAAGTGCCACTGAGGTCGACTAGAGTAGTTGTGGGCAAAAGAGAGATCTAGAAGAATGGGAGCGTGGTCTGAAGGCCAATTTATGCTGACAACGCAGTCCTCGCAGATAGCGTCGCAGATAGCGTCGCAGATGGCGTCTGCGTAGCCCCCCCACCTTCGCAGACGCTCTGCGCGCACCTCCCAAAAATTGTGACCACCGCAGAAGCCTCGCAGACAGCGTCGCAGACAAGAGGGCTTTGATTGGTCCACTCTACATCCGCTGTACACGCACTTCCGCTTCCCTACTTTCCCGGTTTGGTTTGTTTTCACTACCGCCATTTTTAAAAACACGAGCGAAGATGGAGCAGCACGAAGAGCGGTTGATCGAGGAAGTGAGGAAGTACGTACATCTATACGACTCCAGTTCTAGTCATTATAAGTAACCGGAGGATAAACACTCCACTAACCACACCCACCAACTACTCCTAGCGATTTCGCGACTTCGCGCCCCCTTGCGTTGTGGCGGTGAATAACATCGCTCACGCCTATTACTCCCCGCTCAACGATAAATTACAACTGTCTGCGAAAAGCTATCTGCGAAAGCCTTGTCGCAGGAGCATGCAGAGGCCCTGACTCTACGATAGCTAAATATTCAACCTTTTCCAAGGAACTCAGATGTTTTTTATCAATAAAAAAAAAAAGTAATCAGTTCTTGAGTATGAATGGTGTACGCTAGGAAAAAAGAAGAAAATGTTTTACTATGAGGGTTCAAAAAGCGCCAGGGGTCCACACATGCTGCATGTTTGAAAAATTCTTAAAATTTATTGGCCATTTTAGATAGAGTATGTGATTTAGGATTAGATCTGTCCAAGTTTTGGTCCATAGTCTCCCCCTAAAATCATAAGATGAGAATTTAGATCAGGTAGCTTACAGACAAGTCTTTGTACGAATCCTACATCATCCCAGTTGGGAGCTTACAAATTCACTAGCACAACAGGTGTATGGAAAAGTCGCCCAGAAACTATTACATAGCGGCCTTGTGGATCAGATAAAATGCCAGAAGTAGTAAATTGAAATCTTTTATGTATTATTATAGCAGTTCCTCTTGCTTTAGTATTAAAACTTGAGTGGAAAATTTGTCCCACCCATTTTTTTTTTTTTTTTGAACGTAGTTGGTCGGAATTCTTTAGATCAGCTTTGAGATTCTTAAGATGGCTAAATATTTTTGATCTTTTTACTGGACTGTTCAGTCCTTTCACATTCCATGATACAAACCTGATAGCTAACCCCCCACACCCATCCTTTGAGCTGTTAGCCATAGCCACGCAATAAAGCTATAGGCTTATACATGTTTTTCATGACTTGTTTTTGTGATATGCAAAGTGCATGTCACATTTCCCTCTTTCAACAGAAAATGTCCCTGACAAAATACATCAAAATCGCAAACATTTACAACACTTGTTAAAAGGAAAAATGGTCCAGTCATTAGCCCCAACAAAACACCCCCTCTTTTCGCTGCCAAACAGGCAGCATGCAGGATTCCACCCCCCACCCCACTACACACTTCCAACTATTCACCATTTTCCTAAACTCTGCTACTGAGAATTCCAAAATATTAATGAAATGGATCAACTCCAAGCTTTAAACAACAGAAAGTGCAATTTCCAATGTTTATGAGTATAAAATAAAATCAAAGCAGGACAGGCCTTGATAAAATAACAAATCCAATGGTCTCGAAACGCCATGGGTTGGTGTACGCTAATGCTAGACGAAAATTAAGCACAGCCACTTGTACTTTACCCAGTTTTAGCGAATAACTAATATTCCAATGTTAATCCTCATGTTCAGGAGTAGCAGAAATATCGGCGCTCCCCTTAACCAGCCGGGAGTGGAATGCCTCTGCATCTGATGGTGTCTTGAACAGAAGTGTCTTCCCTCCATAGGTCACCCGTAGCCGCGCAGGGTAGAGTAGCCTGAATTGGATTCCCTTCTGGTAGCCAGCTGCTTTGACGTTCTTGAAGACTGCATGTTTCTTGGAGAGGCTAGCACTGAGGTCAGGATAAAACCTCAATGTATGCTGCTTATACTGTATCTCGTTCTGCCTAGCCCAGTATAGTGCCTGCTCCCGGTCTTGATATCTGTGAAAAGCGACAATGATGGGTCTGGGAGGTTGGCCACCTTTTGGGTTTCTGTGCCAGAGCCCGATGTGCTCGGTCCAGTTCTGACAGTGTTGCAAATGCTTGGTTCCCCATGGTCTCATTCAGTAGCATGGAGACAAATGTCACCATGTCACTATTGGTCTCACTACCCTCTGACACGTTTATTATGTGGAGGTTTGCTCTCCTGGAACGATTTTCCAAATCATCGATGCGGTCTATCAAAGTAGCATTCAGGGTTTGTAGTTCAGAGGGTGCTTTGTCTGGTTTAGAGAGGGCTTCAAACCTCCTGCAATGGTTTCCACAGATGTAACTTGCTGGCCCAGTGTATCCACCAATTCCTGAAAGCTAGCTATAGATGACCGGATAGGTGCTAGAGACAATTAAATGAGTATGGACATGTCCTCTTTGAGATATTCATATTGTTTTTCCATTTCAACTGCTAACATCACCGCAAGTTCGTTGTTCAGCAGCAGTAGTTGCTGTGTTGGCCACTTTGGCACTGAGCGCTGGCTTTTTCAACTCATCACCTCTGGTCTTCGGATGCCCTGGCATATTCCCACAGTGAAAATTCAGTAACAAATAAGCTACAGTGGTGCTTGAATTGTGAACCCTTCAGAATTTTCTATATTTCTGCATAAATGTGACCAAAAACATCATCAGATTTTCACACAAGTCCTAAAAGTAGATAAAGAGAACCCAGTTAAACAAATGAGACAAAAATATTATACTCGGTCATTTATTTATTGAGGAAAATGATCCAATAGTACATATCTGTAAGTGGCAAAAGTATGTGAACCTTTGCTTTCAGTATCTGGTGTGACCCCCTTGTACAGCAATAACTGGAGGAATTTGAGCCCATTCCTCCATACAGAACAGCTTCAACTCTGGGATGTTGGCGGGTTTCCTCACATGAACTGCTTGCTTCAGGTCCTTCCACAACATTTCAATTGGATTAAGGTCAGGTCTTTGACTTGGTCATTTCAAAACATTAACTTTATTCTTCTTTAACCATTCTTTGGTAGAACGACTTGTGTGCTTAGGGTCATTGTCTTGCTGCATGACCCACCTTCTCTTGAGATTCAGTTCATGGACAGATGTCCTGACATTTTCCTTTAGAATTTGCTGGTCTAATTCAGAATTCATTGTTCCATCAATGATGGCAAGCCATCCTGGCCCAGATGCAGCAAAACAGGCCCAAACCATGATACTACCACCACTATGCTTCACAGATGGGATAAGGTTCTTATGCTGGAATGCAGTGTTTTCCTTTCTCCAAACATAATACTTCATTTCAACCAAAAAGTTCTAATATGGTCTCATCCATCCACAAAACATGTTTCCAATAGCCTTCTGGCTTATCCACGTGGTCTTTAGCAAACTGCAGACAAGCAGCAATGGTCTTTTTGGAGAGCGGTAGCTTTCTCCTTGCAACCCTGCCATGCACACCATTGTTGTTCGGTGGACTCATGAACATTTAGCCAATGTGAGAGAGGCCTTCAGTTACTTAGAAGTTACCCTGGGGTCCTTTGTGACCTTGCCGACTATTACACGCCTTGCTGTTGGAGTGATCTTTGTTGGTTGACCACTCCTGGGGAGGGTAACAATGGTCTTGAATTGCTCCATTTGTACACAATCTGACTGTGGATTGGTGGAGTCCAAACTCTTTAGAGATGGTTTTGTAACCTTTTCCAGCCTGATTGAGCATCAACAATGCTTTTTCTGAGGTCCTTAGAAATCTCCTTTGTTCGTGCCATGATACACTTCCACAAACGTGTGTTGTGACGATCAGACTTTGATTGATCCCTGTTCTTTAAATAAAACGGTGCCCACTCCCACCTGATTGTCATCCCATTGATTGAAAACACCTGACTCTAATTTCACCTTCAAATTAACTGCTAATCCTAGAGGTTCACATACTTTTACCATTCACAGATATGTAATAGTGGATCATTTTCCTCAATAAATAAATGACCAAGTATTATATTTTTTTCTCATTTGTGTAACTGGGTTCTCTTTATCTATCTTTAGGATTTGTGTGAAAATCCTGATGATGCTTTAGGTCATATTTTATGCATAAATATAGAAAATTCTAAAGGGTTCACAAACTTTCAAGCACCACTGTAAAATTGTCTCCTGAAACCATGAACTTAGTGCAAGTATGTATATTATGGCGTTTTAAAGGTAGTTAAATCGAAGTTGCCTGGAGACTCTCGTTGGCACATCTTTTCTCTACATGTCCCAAACTGGAGAGTCCACTGCTCCATTGCTAACTGCTGTTAAATCCTACTAAACCACTCTTATCTGCAATAAAATAATCAAGTGCTGATAAAATATAATTCCGAGACCCAGTAAATGCAACAAAGAAGAGTGTAAAACGTCAAAGCAGCAGAAATGAACGGACTTTGGAGCTCGTGGTGAAACACAGAAAGCTAAGGAAGACATGGCAGCAGGAGCAGGCCATGCAGTAAGTGAACTTGGTGGTGAGAAAGCGGATGCAATTTTGGCCGCTATAGGCCCCATGAAGACAGAATTTTTGTCAAGATTCGACAATGTTGTGGAGGCTATAGAAAATATGAGGAGGGAATTAAGCAACCGCGCCGAACGTGTGTCTCAGGCTGAGCTGTGGAGATCAAATGCAGAGGATGAGGTAAATAGCCTGCAAGCTAAACTACAGAAGCTGGAGTTAAAGAATAAAACTCTAGAAGATAAGCTTTTGGACTTGGAAATCAGATTGTGAGTGAATGATCTGAGACTTGTGAATCTACCAGAGGGTGCAGAAGGTCAGGGCCTGTGCTCTTTCTTGGAAAAATGGATCCCAAAAGCGCTGGATACCACAGCTCTGCAACACGGCGTGGTTTTGGAGAGGGCACGCCGAATTGGGCTGAAAAGGGATATCGGGGCACCACCAAGAACATGAATAATGAGGTTTCTCAAATATAAGGACAAGCTGGCAGTTATTATAGCGGCATGGGCCAAGAAAGAAATTCGATATAAGGACCATCAGGTGTGGTTTTATCTGGACTTTGGTGCAGGAGTACACCAACTGAGGAAACAATTTGACCTGATCTGTCAGGAACTGTGCAACCTCAGGATCCAACATGGAGTGATGCATCCTACAAGACTGTTGGTTGCTCAAAGCCTGAACTTGTACCTTTTAAAACTCCAGCAGAAGCACGAGTGTTTGTGAAGATCCAGGAAGAAGCTAGTGGGAGCGAAGTATAAACTACTGCAATGGCAAATCACATGAACATGATTGAGTGTATGATTGGAAAATTTGAGCTAAAACTTATGACTGTTATAGAACTATTAGCTAATATGTTGCGTATACTCCTGGGAGACGTACACAAAGCATACACTGAGTTGATGGATATCCCTACTGTACACTGTATGCTGTATTAATAGATGGATCAAATATACGCAATAAGAATACAACACATTAAGTTCCTAAAGAATGCTATATTTAGCATGTTGGACAAAGTAGTTAAATTATGTTTAGCTTCAGAGCCAAGTTACAGCAAATGCTGGTTATGAGTGTAAAATGTCATAATGCAGAGAGCAGTGGAGACCTTTTTTGTTTTGTTTTTTGGTTAGTAGGAAGTGGACAGATTGATCCTCACTAAGTGAGGAACTGTCGTTTGCGATAACGGGAGGCAGGGGTTTTTTTTGGGGGGGGTCCCACGTGAGTGGGAAGAGGAAAATTCATGTTCAGTGTTTTGGATGTTTGTTCTAACATCCAGGCTTGTTATACTGTTCTATAAGTTTGGTTTTGTACAAGATAACCTAGCTTTTTGTTTTAAATGTCTGAAGGAGTAAATCTTAATTTTTTTTTTTCTTGGAACTGCAGAGGTCTGCAACAACTTAGAAAAGTGAAGCAGGTCATGAACATGATAAAGACTCTAATATTGTTTTCTTACAAGAAACACTTCCTTTAGATAAGGATAATAAAAAAAATTAAGAGGAGGTGGCAGGGATAGTGTATTCACAACATTTTCGTCACGGGATAGAGGAGTAATGACTCTTATAACACTTCCATTTCAGGTGAAAAATATTATTAAAGACAGAATGGGGCAATATTTAATAGTCCAGGGCACTCTATCAGAGAATTTGAATTTAGTGAATTTGTATGGACCGAATATAGATGATCTAAATTTTTTGAAGAACTGTTCCTTATCCTCTCAGCATTGGTGGGACAATTTATAATAGCAGGAGATTTTAATTGCACACTAAAGCTCAGCAGGGATGGATCCACAAGTACAGATCAATCTCATAACAGATGTAAAATAGTTATAAATTATTTTATGAAAGAATTGGAAGTTGATGGATATATGGAGAGAAGTGAACCCACAGTCTAAAACATACTCGTTATTCTTCAGTTTTCCAGACATATTCCTGAATTATTTTTTTTAATATCCTCAAACCTATGGTACAAAATTCAGAATGGTTTCTACTGTATGATGCCATTATGATCTCAGATCATGCACCATGTTGTTAAGTATACATGTATAAAAAAAAATTGACAAAAGACCCTCCTAGATGACATTTCCAGCACAAATGGCTACAAGATTTAAGAAGAAACCTTTATTCATCACATGCACACTTCAAGCACAGTGAAATTCATCCTCTGCATTTAACCCATCTGAAGCAGTGAACACATGCACACACACCCAGAGCAGTGGGCAGCCCAGAGCGCCCGGGGAGCAGTCAGGGGTTCAGTACCTTGCTCAAGGGCACCTCAGCCCAAGGCCGCCCCATGTCAACCTAACTGCATGTCTTTGGATTGTGGGGGAAACCGGAGCACCTGGAGGAAACACACGCAGACACGGGGAGAACATGCAAACTCCACACAGAAAGGCCCTCGCCGGCCGCTGGGTTCGAACCCAGAATCTTCTTGCTGTGAGGCGACCATGCTAACCACTACACCACCGTGCCGCCCAATGATGATAACATTGAGGGTTTTATGAAATATACAGGAAGGCAGTTAGATTTATTTTTTTTTTAATTAAACACAACATAAACATGTACAAAGTGGGAAGCATTTAAAGCATTTCTTCAGGGACACATTATTAGTTATATAGGCTCAAAGTCAAAAAAGACGTGAGGAGAGATTACAATTGGAGAATAAAATAAGGACTCTTCAACAAAAGGTGTATGAGATAAATAACCCACAAATGGAAAATGATTTACTGATTTTAAGAGCAGAGTATGAAAAATTATCCGCTTCCCGAGCTGCCGCTAGCCTTTTAAGACTAAAACGAACATTTTATGAACAGGGTGATAAATCTGGCAAGTTGTTAGCATGGCAGATCAGACAAATAGAAACTAAAACACCAATTACAAATATTATATCTAAAGAAAATGTTTTGGAAATCCCATACAAAATTAATGAAGCCTTTAGAAATTACGACGAAGAATTATATAGTTCAACAAATAAAAGTAATATGCAAGACACAAATAATTTTTTAGACAAACAAGATATACCATGCATCCCGGCTGAATGGGGAGAGGATCTGGAACTGGAAATTAATGGTGAAGGAACTGGACATGCTATTGACAATATGAAATCAGGAAAAAGGGCAGGACCTGATGGTCTTCCAATTGATTTGTCTAAAAAAATTTAACAAGCTGATAATACCACCTTTGGAAATGTTTCAAGAGGCATTTCAGAATGACAGTCTTCCACCCTCTGTGAATAATGCATTGATTACCCTGCTGCCAAAGCCAGGTAAACCGCCTAACAAATGTGAAAAGATGAGACCCATAAGTTTGCTTAATTCTGATCTTAAAATAACATGTAAACTTTTGGCAAAATGGTTACAAATAATTTTGGCCAAAATTATTAACAAAGATCAGAATGGATTCATAATGGGAAGGCAGGATTTCCATAATGTAAGAAGGGTATTAACCATAATTCATTTTAATAAAGAAATGCCAGATAGAGCGCTTCTATCATTGGATGCCGAAAAGGCCTTCGATAGGGCTGAATGGCCTTGTCTTTTCAATGTTTTAGAAATATTTGGATGTGGGACTAAGTTCATTAAAGGGGTTCAGATAATGTATAAAAATGCCACAGCAGAAATGTTGAGAAATATTTCAAAAACTATACAAATCAGTAAAGGTTGCCGACAAGGGTGCCCTCTGTCACCACTATTGTTTACGTTAGCAATTGAACCTCTCGCAGTAGCGATAGATTCACATTAATTCATTAATTCAGGGGAATAGCAGTGGGATTGAGAGAACACGGAATAGCCCTTTATGCAGATGATATAATTTTGTGTCCAATCTAAGAAAATCAGTTCTGGCCCTATTACAACAACAAAAAAATGTTTGGCAATGTGTCTGGATATCAGATGAATAATAATAAATCCTCTGTATTGCTACTTGATGCAAACGAAAGAACGAATCTGATTCCTGAAATAATCCAATTTAATGTTGTAGAACAGTTTGAATACTGAGTGGTTCAGATTTTGCCCAAATTGGAACATGATGTTAATGCTAATTATGAACCCTTGATGAGGGAAATTAATGAGTCCATCGACAGATGGATGTTATTACCAATGTCTGTGATCGGAAGAATTAATATCTTAAAAATGAATGTATTACCAAAGTTGCTTTATTTCAAAACATTCCTTCGCCACATCCTTCAGATTTGTTTTCAAAAATGAAGAAAGCATTTGTTGGATTTATATGGAACAACAGGAAAGCAAGGCTTAGATTGTCAGTACTGTACCTACCATTTGATTGAGGGGGTTTAAAGTGTCCAAATTTAATGTGGTACTACTGGGCAACACAGCTGTTTTACTTTTTGACAAGTAATTCTCCTCTTTGGACTGAGATGGAATCTCATGATCTAAAATTACCTCTTCCCTGATACTTAGGCACAATGAGAAAATTATGAAAACAAAAAAAAATTTAATTGTCAAGCATATGATAAAGATATGGTACAAAGATATGGTACAATCAAAAATAATCAAATTCATTATCTCAGTTTAGTCCTGTATGGGATAATCAGTTTTTTGTACCAGGAAGAACAGATGCAGTATTTAAAATATGGAACTCTCAGGGACTTAAAATGGTTAATTATCTTTATTTGCCAGACTCAAATATTATGATGTCTTTTGAAGAGCTGAGGTCTAAATTTAGCCTTGATAGGAAACACTTCTTTAGATGCTTACAGCTTTGAAGTTTTAAGGTAAATCAAAATAATGTACTTTCCAAACCCCCTCTCTCTCCTTTGGAAGAAATGGTAAAGAAAGACTGCTTTCGAAGGGGTATTATATCAGAGTTTTACCACCTATTGACATGTCACTCATCAGAAAACTCAAAATATAAATTGAATGCCTGGAAAGAAAGCCTTCAGCTGGATATAGCAGAGGATGATTGGAAAGCAGCCTATACCAAAGCTCACACTAAATTTATCAATACACGCCTTAAATTAACCCAGTACAAATGGCTAATACGGACTTATGTGACACCAGTGGAATTGAATAAATACAACAAAAACATACCAAATATATGCATGAAATGTACAGAATCCAAAGGAACACTATCTCCATTGTATGTGGTAGTGTAGGGAAATTAAAAAGTTCTGGGAAGAGGTAAGAATGGTCATTGAAAAAATGATCTCAAAACAAATTTTATTGTATCCCAAACTTTTTTCCTGTTGGGTTAACATCCAGGAAAACATACAGTAAAAACAAGCAAGGATTTATAGACCTCAGCTTGATTAATGCAAAAAATGTATTGTGCTGTTATGGAAATAAGCTCACAGTCCAAGTATCAAACAATGGGTAAAACAAATGTCAAATTTTACCATTAGAAAGGATAACTTGCATATTAAAGGGTAAACAGCAGACATTTGAAGGCATATGGATGCCCTTCATTAATTATGTTAAGGATTTAGATTAAACAGGTGAAGAGAGTGAATGATTTTGTGTGGGTGTGGACAGTAACACTGCAGTTCTGAGCTTATATAACTTTTATTTTCTTATTTTTTATTTTCTTCTAAGTGTTTACTGATTGCAAATTTCTCATTTGATATAGATTGCCATGTGTGAGAATGAGGAGCATTTTGTTTGTGTTCGTTCTGTTTATTGTAATGCAGCTACTTTTATATTATATATGATGTGAAAATCTGCAGCTGTATTGTGTATGAAAATTTCAATAAATTTGTGGAAAAAAATGTAAAAACAGAACGCGATGATTTGCAAATCATGGAAATGCTATATTTAATTGAAAATGGTACAAAGATGTTGAAACTGAAAAATCAGATTCTTTTTTTGAAAAATATGTTCATTTTGAATTTGATGCAGAATTTGAATTTGTACAGATTAAAATCTTGTTTTCAGTTTTAATTTCAAGTTAGGTCTTTAGTGAGCCTGACATCAGAACATGTTATTTCCTGTCCTGAGATTGCGTTTGATGACAACCATTAAACAGGATGTGAGCTCATATCTTAGCCAGCCTTTGGTCAGTTGACATGAAACTTGCTGTGAGGGTATACAGCCCTCAAAAATGCCGTAAAGTTTCCATGGCAACTATTGGCCCTTTTCCACTACCCTTTTTCAGCTCACTTCAGCTCGCTTCAGCCCGACACGGCTCGCGTTTCGACTACCAAAAACCAGCATGACTCAGCTCGCTTCAGCCCTGCTTAGCCCCTAAAACTCGCACCGTTTTGGAGTGGGGCTGAAGCGAGCCAAGCCGTGCCGAGTGAGGCTGGGGGCGTGAGCAGACACTCCCCTGTGCACTGATTGGTGAGGAGGAGTGTCCTCACATGCCCACACACGCCCCGCGAGCGCGCTGGGATCTGTAAACACCGTAAACCCGGAAGGAGAATAATTACGAATTACGAGAATTTCTGAAGCCTTATGCGCCTCGCCTCATCTATACGCTCTTGCCAGTATCTGTTGGCGTTGTCGGTGACAACAAGCCACAGCACCAAGACCAGCAACACTAACGACTCCATGTCCTCCATGTTTATTGTTTACTATTCGGGTCGTGAGACTACTGCTTAAAAGATCACTGATGTCACTGTTTGCGCTGCTTAACAACACGTGACGTCCACCCACTTTCGCTAACTCCACCCAATGTGTCCACCCACTTCCAGCCAGCACGGTTCAGCGCGGTTGTAGTCGAAATGCAACTCCAACAGCCCCGCTCAGCTCGACTCAGCACGGCACGGCTCAGCCCGACTCAGCCGCGTTTGTAGTGGAAAAGCGGTATAAGTCCTGCTGTGATGCTTGGCCCCCTCGTTGCTGCTTGCAGCTACCGTGGTGCTTGAAAGTTTGTGAACCCTTTAGAGTTTTCTATATTTCTGCATAAATATGACCTAAAACAACATCAGATTTTCACACAAGTCCTAAAAGTAGATAAAGAGAACCCAGTTAAACAAATGAGACAAAAATATTATACTTGGTCATTTATTTATTGAGGAAAATGATCCAATATTACATATGTGAGTGGCAAAAGTATGTGAACCTCTAGGATTAACAGTTAATTTGAAGGTGAAATTAGAGTCAGGTGTTTTCAATCAATGGGTTGACAATCAGGTGTGAGTGGATACCCTGTTTTATTTAAATAACAGGGATCTATCAAAGTCTTATCTTCACAACACGTTTGTGGAAGTGTATCATGGCACGAACAAGGGAGATTTCTGAGGACCTCAGAAAAAGCATTGTTGATGCTTTTTCAACAAAGTTGAAAAGTTCTATTTTTGGTCTCAACAAAGTTCTATTTTGTTGAGACCAAAATAGAACTTTTTGGTTTAAATGAGAAGCATTATGTTTGCAGAAAGGAAAACCCTGCATTCCAGCATAAGAACCTTATCTCATCTGTGAAACATGGTGGTAGTATCATGGTTTGGGCCTGTTTTGCTGCTTCTGGGCCAGGATGGCTTGCCATCATTGATGGAGCAATGAATTCTGAATTATACCAGCGAATTCTAAAGGAAATTGTCAGGACATCTGTCCCTGAACTGAATCTCAAGAGAAGGTGGGTCATGCAGCAAGACAGCAACCCTAAGCACACAAGTCGTTCTACCAAAGAATGGTTAAAGAAGAATAAAGTTAATGTTTTGGAATGGCCAAGTCAAAGTCCTGACCTTAATCCAATTAAAATGTTGTGGAAGGATCTGAAGCGAGCAGTTCATGTGAGGAAACCCACCAACATCCCAGAGTTGAAGCTATTCTGTATGGAGGAATGGGTTAAAATTCCTCCAAGCCGGTCTGCAGTTCACAGATCAACAGTTACTAGAAACGTTTAGTTGCAGTTATTGCTGCACAAGGGGGTCACACCAGATACTGAAAGCAAAGGTTCACATACTTTTGCCACTCACAGATATGTAATATTGGGTCATTTTCCTAAATAAATAAATAAATGACTAAGTATAATATTTTTGTCTCGTTTGTTTAACTGGGTTCTCTTTATCTACTTTTAGGACTTGTGTGAAAATCTTGTTGTTTTAGGTCATATTTATGCAGAAATATAGAAAATTCTAAAGGCTTCACAAACTTTCAAGCACCCCTGTATATTTAATATTATCTTCAGTGTTGATCTTATTGAGAAGTTTTTTTTTTCTTTTTTATATTCCACCCACATTCCTGTTTTTATCCATATATCCAGCCATCCCCCCCCATAGGCTTTGAATGGGGAAATTTTCAAACTGCTCTCATAGTACATTTTTAAAATAATACATCCAAAATTACAAGACATATTCTGGGCAATACTACAAACCACTCCACCTCTTTTCATACCTCGCTTATCCTCACATTGGATTCAGTTCATTTTACATGGCCTAACTACTCCTGGAGATTAAAATCCAGGACCACTGAAGTTGGTAAATGTTGTTAGGTCATTGTACCTTACATATATGGCATATGTTTTTGTTTTGTTTTTTTCTCTGCTCCTCTTTTTTTTTTTTTTTGTAATCCATCAGTTCTCCGACTAGAACCCATTGATTTTACTGCTCTTATAATCTCTAAGGTAGAGTCACAAAAGTTAACATATGGATTCAACTGCAAAAGTACAGCACTTAACAGCTTTTTGTGACTCCTCTATCTCACCCTTATGTTTTCATTCATCCCTCATTCTTTCTATAGCAATCCACTGATTTTACTTCGCCAACATTTAGAACTAGTAAACTTAATATGTAGATTCACCTGCTGAAACAAAGCACACCCTTTTGTTATGAACTCACTGTTCCTATCGCAGTTATTTTCTTTCTAGTTTAATGCAAAGAACAATTGCACACATTTTCTCTAGGAAATGCCCTTTTCTAATTGTTATTAGGGGTCCAAGTAGTGAACCTGCTGGAACCCTATCCACTTGTAATGGCCATATTTCCAGAGCCAAGCCTCAGCTTTTCAAGATGCCAGAGTGCTGTGTCCCTCATTGTTTGAATAGATCTGACTCCAAAAAAACTATGCAATTGCCATGAAGGAAAAAATTTAACTTTTTTACATTTTGCATCACTTTTAGTATTTGAATGTAATATCTCCAAAAAGAGGGGCGGCACGGTGGTGTAGTGGTTAGCGCTGTCGCCTCACAGCAAGAAGGTCCTGGGTTCGAGCCCTGGGGCCGGCGAGGGCCTTTCTGTGTGGAGTTTGCATGTTCTCCCCGTGTCCGCGTGGGTTTCCTCCGGGTGCTCCGGTTTCCCCCACAGTCCAAAGACATGCAGGTTAGGTTAACTGGTGACTCTAAATTGACCGTAGGTGTGAATGTGAGTATGAATGGTTGTCTGTGTCTATGTGTCAGCCCTGTGATGACCTGGCGACTTGTCCAGGGTGTACCCCGCCTTTCGCCCGTAGTCAGCTGGGATAGGCTCCAGCTTGCTTGTGACCCTGTAGAAGGATAAAGCGGCTAGAGATAATGAGATGAGATGAGATCTCCAAAAAGAAAGTTTAGAATAAAGAGGCAAGTGCTCCTAGCCTTTTTCAGACAAATATATGCTGGATAATTTTGCTCAGTAAATAGATGTAAAAAAAATGTTGGGTTTTTTTTATAATTTGCATCTTCTGCATCTAGTTTTTAGGACTTGGATGAAGATCTGATCACATTTCAGGTCAAATGTATGAAGAAATACAGAAATTTGAAAAGGGTTAACAGACCTCCTAGTGGCGCTGTGTATGAAATGTTGCAATTGTGTTGTCATTTTCTCAGGTTTTGTAATATGCATTTATGTGTCTTGGATTGGAAAAATTATTGGACTGGAAATCTGATCAGACACTTGCACTCAGTGTTGTGTTGTTTCCTCCCTACTTCCCTCCTAGATAAGCAGTCCATATAGCATTTAGATCAACATTTTAATATTCATCATGTCTGCTGTTTGTGCTTCATTATCATTGTTACCAAAACTGTAAATTATGTTCCTCAGTTTTCACTATAATATGCTACATATGTGATATTTTTATATCCACATCCAGTTGGTTTTAAGGAATTTGTAAAAATGAACACAAACGGCCTGCCTATGCCCATTTAAATTGCAGCTGTTCTTGCTTGCAATCTCCACAGTTATACTTTTTGCTGCACAAAATGAGTGCATGAGCTTGAACTGCAAGTTGGTTTTGGGCCAACTTGGATCAAGTAGAATCGCACATTTTGTGAGAAAATGAGCACAAGAACGAATCTACTGTTATGAGTGGTATGGTAATTGGGGAATTTTGAAAGTGATGTACACTTGTTTCTGCTCTTCAGACTCTCAGGTGCAAGAGAATCCTGCCAGTGTGGGTGGTGATCAGAGGGGCTGGTGGTTCTCTGATGCCCAGGCTCATAGCTTTGATGCCAGACAAGAGAGTGAGAGCAGCTTTGGTTTGGAGCAGAGTCTGGAGGTCGTACAGATGGCAGTGAAGGACCTGGGCCCCTTTGATGGCATCCTGGGCTTTAGTCAAGGTGCTGCCTTGGTAGCTATGCTGTGTTCCCTACAGGAAAAGAAACTTGACCCTACATATAACTTCCGCTTTGCCATCCTGGTTGCTGGTTTCCGCAGTGCCTGTGACCAGCATCAGTACTTCTACAAGGGTGTGAAGATCATGGTGCCCTCGCTACACGTATATGGGCAGGATGATAAGGTCATTCCAGAGCAGATGAGTCAAGACCTGCTGCGCCTTTTCCAAGGAGCTCACATACTTGCTCATCAAGGTGGACATTTTATTCCTGCTGCCTCTGCACACAAACACATCTACCAAGGGTTCCTGAATGGGTTTAAATAGGAGTGGGGGACACAAAAAATACAGCCACAACCAATTAATGTAATTTAATATGGGGAAACATATACACTATATGGCCAAAAGTTTGTAGACACCTGACCATCACATGCATGTGTGCTTTTATCAAACAGCCCATTCCAGATGTAGTGTCACCTTTGCTGTTATAATAACCTACATTTTCTGGGAGGGCTTTCCACTAAAATTTTGGAACATGGCTGTGTGGGATTTGCCCATTCAGCTTAGAGACCATTAGTGTGGTCAGGCACTGATCTTGGGTGAGGAGGTCTGTTCATCCCAAGGGTGTTCAGTGGGGTTGAAGTCGGGGCTTTGTACAGGACACTTGAGTTCTTCCACTCCAACCTTGGCAAGCCATGTCTTCATGAAGCATGCTTTATGCAGTATAGCATACAAAGCAGTGTTTCCCACAGACCAGGTAGCAATTTGTGGTGCTCCACTGTGCTGATGAGGGAATCGTGCGCGGTGGTGTCATGGCGGTCGGTGGAGTCGGTCATTGGGGTGTATGCAAAGTGTTTACAGCGGGCGGTGTTTAAACACACAGTATTTTTCTTCAGAGTTACCTGCTGGGACTATTTTAAAGCTACAAGAAGCATTTACTGTAAGATTATTCAGTTCAATCTAAATTCTTTTAAGTTCTTTAAGAGAAGACAGCTAAAACAATTTTTACCAGAACCCTGCCTGGTTTCATTCCTCGACCCAACTTTACATTACAGGGCAGGCCATTAGTTTGCTGGGCTTGATGTTGGTGTAAAACCTGTCTTTTAAATTTATGAAAATTACTCACCAAAATTGAAGTTAAAGTTTAGTTTTTACTAGACATGCACCGATTGCAATTTTTTGGGCCGATTCCGATTTTCCATGGAGTGTGACCTGCCGATACCGATTTTGGCCGATTCCGATTTCATTTTTTCAAACCACTTCACAGCACACACAAAGACTTTTCTTTTTATCTTTTCTTTAATAGAACATTCTGCCAGATTTTCAGTAATAAATTTTCAACACCTCAAAGGTTGAAAACAAACAAAAAGACATTGTTCTTTGTAAAATCTTTCTTCATGTTTGGTATTAACATATTAATTCCTGAAATAGGAAATTCACACAAACATTTTTTCTTTTCCCATCCAATATCTGGCACAAAAACAACTTCCCCCTCATATATTATTTGCCTACTGCTATGGAACACACTTTCATAAGCCTATTTAGATCTGCAAACTTATGCCTTATAGAACAACCCATTTCTTCATTCAGTATCAAAATACAAAAATAATTTCCAGTCATACTTATACCATAGCCATTCTATCATCTTTGTCAAATGTGTATTTGTAGAGTAATTTCCAATGGAATCAAGTGCAACCAAGGTTGTAAAACAAACAAAAAGACATTTTTTTTCTTTCTCTCTTTGTACAAATCTAACTAGATGTTTGGTAATAGGCTAACGTATTAATTCCTGTAATGGGAAATTCACACAACCACAAACGTTTTCTTCTTTTCACATCCGATATCTGGCACAAAAAAAATTCACTATATTTGGATATATATATTTTTTTTTTGTTAACGGCGCGCGCGCCAGAGCTCGTTAGGCGCGCAGGACTGACACTGTTCTACGCAAGCGCAATACAATCGCACTAGAAAGCATGTTCAAGCTGCCAGTGTAGCTGCAGTCTTTTTAGTTGCGAATTACGAGTATTTCCACTTTCATCTCTGTGATACACTAGTTTCGATCGGCAGAAAATCGGCATATTTTAATTTTGACCGGCTGGTCGCCGGTCATGGCCGATCACGTGAAAATCGGCCGATTCCGATCAGCAGCCGGTCAATCGGTGCATCTCTGGTTTTTACCTTAGTTTTTTGCCTTTTTGGTGGCAATCTTTCAATCATTCTTTAGTTGACATTCAAGGAATAAATTGCAAAAAACAAGCTGGAGGTTTTTATTTTAAAGGATAAGGCAACTTTTGTACAAAATCACCACAAATAGATAGATAAATATATAAAGTAATCGATCATGGAATTTATAGAGAAAGAACAGACCGCATAACAGTATCTTTTAACTTTTAATAATATGGGCTTGCGCTGAGCTCAGCGAAGATGCGTTCCGCCATATTGATCTACTGCGTGACGTCATGCGGCCCACCACTGAAAAGAACTCTTCAGTGCTTCATGGTAATAAGGTAAAAAAACAGTACAATCGCTTCTTCAAAGTTTCACCAAATGGTTTTATTTATGCAACTTAAAGCTCATAATACTGTATAACTTTGGTCGAGTAAAAACACGGAGCAAAAACATGGCTGAATCCTGAATGACTCCTATTTGGATTTGTCCTACCAAGCCTACTGCGCATGCGCGAAGCGGCTCGGCTCGGTTTTCCCTTTCGGGCGCTCTCGTTTTCTGTTAGAATTTGGTAAAGAAAAAAATAAATAAATATTATTTACCAGCTTACCGGGTCCATGAACATAAATCTGACGGCTGACAAGGTCGGGATATAAACGAATCGAATACAAGCCACCCGCCGGGACTCCTTACTGTCATCACAGTGATCTGTCTGTAAACACTGTTTTCATGGGCCTAGTGACGTCACAGATCAGAGGGAGGCGCATTAACGAAAGATTCTGATTGGTTTATAGTTGCCCACAATCTCAAAATGGCTGACTCCTCCAACTTCGGCTCCTCTGTGTCAATTCATGATTTCAAAGTTAAAAATATTTTTTCATGTTCGATATATAATGGAAATAATTAACGGAATTGATTACGTATATGTTTTTCTCCTATTACACACACTGTACAAAAGTTGCCTTATCCTTTAAATATTGAACTCAACACTTACCTCAACCAATACTAAAATGAAATAAATAGTATAATGTAACAAAATAATAATAAAATATCATAATTAGATGTGGGCGGCACAGTGGTGTAGTGGTTAGCGCTGTCGCCTCACAGCAAGAAGGTCCTGGGTTCGAGCCCCGGGGCCGGCGAGGGCCTTTCTGTGTGGAGTTTGCATGTTCTCCCCGTGTCCGCGTGGGTTTCCTCCGGGTGCTCCGGTTTCCCCCACAGTCCAAAGACATGCAGGTTAGGTTAACTGGTGACTCTAAATTGACCGCAGGTGTGAATGTGAGTGTGAATGGTTGTCTGTGTCTATGTGTCAGCCCTGTGATGACCTGGCGACTTATCCAGGGTGTACCCCGCCTTTCGCCCGTAGTCAGCTGGGATAGGCTCCAGCTTGCTTGTGACCCTGTAGAAGGATAAAGCAGCTAGAGATAATGAGATGAGATGAGATAATTAGATGTAAGGAACCACTTAAGGCAGGGCTTTTCAAAGTGTGGGGCGCGCCTCCCCTAGGGGGCACCAGAGTTCTTCAGGGGGGGTGCAACGTGAGGAAAAATAAACCAGAATAAGTTACTATTGTGGACATTTAGCGAACTTCAGCTAGCCTTTGCCAGAGACAAAATGGATCGATTTTTAGTACCTAAAGCTACAGTGAGTGAGGAGACGGAGTCTGGGCCAAGCAAAAAAAGAAGGAAGTATGACCACGATTATTTAAAGTTTGGATTTTCATGGACTGGATCTGAAGATGCTCCACTGCCACAGTGTGTTGTCTGCCAAGAGGCGCTAGCTAACGATGCTATGAGATGTTTAAAATGTGTAAAACAAGATGTTTAAAAAAAAAAAGCACAGATGTTTAAAATGTGTAAAAAAAGATGTTTTTAAAAAAGCACAGATGTTTAAAATGTGTAAAAAAGATGTTTAAAAAAGCGCAGATGTTTAAAATGTGTAAAAAATGTTTTAAAAAAGCGCAGATGTTTAAAATGTGTAAAAAAAAAGATGTTTTAAAAAAGCACAGATGTTTAAAATGTGTAAAAAAGATGTTTTAAATGTGTAAAAAAAGATGTTTTCAAAAAGCACAGATGTTTGAAATGTGTAAAAGAAAAAAATTAAAATGTGTACAACAACCATTTTTTTTAAATACGAGTGGAACCTTAAGTATAGCAACAACAAAAATTGTAAGGGGGGCGCTGTTGTTTATTTGCTCTCTGGGGGGGGGGCTGACTCTCCCACACTTTGAAAACCCCTGACTTAAGGTAACACCAAGGCAACTAACAATAATGAAAAAGCATTACCCTAATTGGTGCAAAGCCTGCATGCTCTATCAGAACATTTAATTCTGCGTGGCTTCCTGAAAAAAAAAAAAAACTCAAGTGCCCTATCGTAAGGGAAGTCATTGCTGAAGCGGGATAAACGGGATAATGCAATAAGGCCGGTTCCTCGCGTCAAGCTGCATCAAAATTGGTTTCTAGCCTGACTCAGGGATGTCCATTTCCTGTAAGCCAGGAAGGCTATGATAAAGCTCATCACGAGCACGACGTAGGCTAACTTTTAAAATAAGGGGTCGGAAGGCGAATCGGGAAGGCTGCGTTATTTTTAATTAGCCTAACAGGCCTACTTGCAGTCCGGGTATATGCACACCGGCAGGCCTGTGGACACGCCTCTCCGTCTCTCTCTCTCTCTCTCTGCACACGCGTGAACGAGAAGAAAGAGCACTATGAATGAACGGAACGATACACAACGGAATTTTTTTTTTTCAAAATCGCAAGTCTGATTGTGTGGCGATAGGAATCCATTTTGTGGCGCTGCGCCACACAATGGTCTATGTATGGGAAACCCTGCAAAGACATCCTATACAATTGTATGCTTCCAACTTTGCCACAATGGTTTGGGGAAGGCTTACATATGGGCTTGGTGGTCAGGTGTCTCCAAACATTTGGCCATATACTGCACAATTCATGCACGTTTTTAAACTTGTGATGCATATCTAGATATCTGAGACACATTATACTGCACTTCTTGGACCATACTTAAAATAAAAAGAATTTAAAATTGTTTGCGTTTGGGTTCATGTTAGCAAAGCAGAATGTTGGTGCAATTCTTAGTGTTCATAAGAAACTGTCATTTTTCTAAATTTTTATAGAGAAGATTATTTGTCTACACTGAAAAATTGCTGATCTTACTAGACTGCATTTAAATCATAATTTAATAATTTTTGTTTTATAGTAAACCCCTAATCCTGTGGTTCCAATACTTTTGCCCTAGATTAAAGACTTCATTTAGCCACTTTGTTTGTAAGACCTATACACCTGCACATTTATTCAGTTATCCAATTGTGGAAGCAGCATAGTGCATAACATTAAGCCTAGGTCACAACCAGACGTACGATTTTTTGGCCGTGCGATTTTTGGAGTTTCCCAAATTGCTGCGTTTTTTTTGTTCATGGAGAAAGACGCACATTGGCCGTAAGTTTGTCTTGCAACCTGAAAAAAACGTAAGCGCCCGTAGAGTTTGTTTGACATGACAAAGAACCTCTGCGGCCAGTCTACGGCTCGAAAATCAGCACGTCACACGCACACCCTCCGTGCGTTTCACGCGTGCCCTCTGTGCGTTTCTTGTGTTTTTTGCATGTAGACCGGCCGTAGGAGCATGTACGGCCGGTTGCGACCGAGGCAATACACAGATACAAGTCAAGAGCTTCAGTTAATGTTCACTTCAAATAATAGAGTGGAGGTAGGAGAGGGATGTGATCTCAGCCACTTTGATCATGACATGGTTGTTAGTGCCAGATGGACTGGTTTGTGTATTTCAGAAACTGCTGATCTGCTAGATTTTACACATGCAGAACTGTGTCTAGAGTTAACACAGAATGCTACAAAAAAAAAACATCCAGACATCCAGTGTGTGCAAGTTCTGCAGCCAATGGTCAGTGAATTTTTGAGCGGACAGGAAGGCTATAGTATCTCAAGTAATCACTCGTAACCATGGTGACCAGAAAAGCATCTCGGGATGCACAATAGGATGAATCTTGAGGTGGATGGACTACAACAGCAATAACAGGTTCTGCTCCTGCCAGCCAAGAACAGGAATCTGAGGCTACAGTCAGGACAGGGTCACTGAAACTGGACACGTGAAAATTGGAAAAAGACCAGGCATGCAATATTGCTGATGAATATTTTGAGGTTTTATTGAGTCAGAGGACTTTTTCACAGTTTCACTGTTTGAAATGGTGTTTTGTGTGTCTGAGAGTTTGCAAGTGCACGTGTGCATATACTGGAAGTTTGTGCTCTTGTGCTCCAGTATTACACCCATGATCATTTCCAGACGTTCATGGACTGATTTTTGTTTTTGTGTAATGATTCTCTCCCTCACATAACATGGGTTTAAAATCTATCTGAGCCTCACTTGCAGGCTGACACTCGAATTAGAGGTTAGAATGAAGCAAGACATGCTGTCTAATATGATTCGACAGTTGGTTTATTATTCTGTCTGAAAAAGTACAAGATTGTAAATTTGCGTGCCTGCTCACATACAGTCAAGCCGGAAAGTCTGCACACCCCTTTCACCTTCTCCATGTTTTATTACGTTACAGACTTATTCTACAATAGATTGAGTTCATTTTTTTGTCACATTCTACACAAAATAGCCCATAATGACAAAGTGAAAGCAGGTTTTTAGAATATGCTATTTTATTTTACTGACAAAAACAGGTTATTTAGGGGTTACATATCTGTACACACCCTTAGCCTGATACTTGGTTGATGCACCTTTGGCAGCAATTACAGCTTCAAGGCATCTTAGGAAAGAAGCTACGAGCTTGGCACACTTGTTTCACACTTGTTTCTGGACATTTTTGCCCATTCCTCTTGGCATATCATTGCAAGCTCCGTCAGGTTGAATGGGGAGCATCAGTATACAGCCATTTTCATGTCCTTCCACAGATGTTCAATTGGATTCAGGCTCTGGCTGGGCCACTCAAGGACATTCACAGACTTTCTCCGAAGCCACTCCTTTGTTCTCTTGGCTGTGTGCTTCAGGTCATTGTCATGTTGGAAGGTAAACCTTCACCCCAGTCTGAGGTCCAGAGCTCTCTGGAGCAGGTTTTCTTCAAGGATCTCATTGTACGTAGTTGCATTCATCTTTCTCTCTATTAGGACTGGTCATCCCATTCCCGCTACTGAAAAACATCCCCACATCATGATGCTACCACCGCCATGCTTCATTGTAGGGATGGCATTACCCAGGTAATGAGCAGTGCCTGGTTTCCTCCAGACATGATGCTTCGTATTCAGGCCAAAAAGTTCAATTTTGGTTTCATCAGATCAGAGAATCTTGTTTCTCATGGTTTGAGAGTCCTCTAGGTGGTCATAACATAATGACATATTTCTGATGATATGACATGATAGCAAGGTACAAACAGATTTTAAAGGTCATTGCTTATGTACACCCCTTCAGGTCAGATATAACATAGGGCAATATGTACTTAAGATGGTGATGGAATTTTTAAACAAAGATATGTTATAAGAAAGCAAACAAAAAATAAGAATATGTCTAGTCTACGAAGGTCAAATGCATCAGAAATCAATGCCAAGTTAAACAGAAATAGTTTAAAGGATGAAAAGCTAAAATATTAAAATCATAATTTCTTAACACATGAATGTGTGCTAAGTCAGCAAATTACATCTTGATTTCATCAATATGTAGTAAGACAATCATAAGCAAAATAACAAATAAGAATATGTCTTTAACAATCCTAAATTATATTCTGTAATTATAAAACTAACTTAAAACTATAAAACTAACTTAAATCATTGAATGCATCTTAGATCTAACAATTAAATCTAAATCACTGCCATAGTATGTATATGCAATAGTCCAAAATAATAAAGGATCTTAAAAAGCTCTCCCATATAAAGTCTTAACACTTTGTGCAGCAATAAGGCTAATACAAACCTATAAACTATAAAACTAACATGAATCATGGCTTTAAATTTAACTTTAATCCCAAATACACGTTGGATATGCAGCTGCGGGTGTGTGTGACATCATTGCAGACCTTGGCGCTGTTCAGACACATCTCTGATCAAATCAAAATAAGCAAAATGTTCTTAAACAATGTCTAGCTGAGACAGAAGGTCATTTTAACTAAGAATATAATTTTGTCACAAAAATAAATTGCTGCCTTCTTGGTCAAGAATAATACTTATATAAACCTACATATAAACCTAACACTGTTGTATCAAATTTCTTTTTCTCTACCTTCTTGCAGCTTCATGTCTGCTTTTGTTTGTCTGTTCCTCTTGTCTGTGACATGGCTGTTCTGTGCACAAACACACAGTTTTGATAAGTGTGAAGAGCAAATGAACATGCAAGAGTAAAGAGGAAACACTCCAGAAAATTTGTCTTGCCAGTAACAGGCTATGATTTGCCATCTCAGGTATTCATACTCTTTCACAACAGTAGCCATGGAGCAAGAGAGAAATGGAGCAATTTTGTATAAGTCTAGGGAGGGAGAAGAGGAGCAAATGTCATGGGGACTGTGTTTTGACTTAAAGATGGAGTATTAGATAACATGCTTGATACTTAGGAATGAAATTGGTGTTTTAAAGATCGTGGTGGGAGGTAGAACACCAGTCAGTTTCTATAAAAGTCCCGTCTTAATAGTCCCGTCTTGATTTTAAAAACCACATGGATTCCAGAACATAGAAAAGAAGACCCTTTTAAAATTATTATTTTTGGCTATTCTCAAGGGGTTATATCAACATCATCAATTAGACAGTTTTCGACTGCTGCCATGAATTTTACTGTTTTTGTTTTGGAAGAGCCTGTGATCTTTACTTTAGGTGTGTTAGAAGAGACACCATAAACTAAGGAGACAAGATGCTGCAGAAGTTTTACGGTGTCTCTTCTACGCTGCTCTTCAGAAGGCGAGGCCAGCAGAAGATCATCCACATACTGGAGAAGGGTGGATCCTTCAGTCAGACAGGGAGAACTAAGGCTCTGCCTCAGGGCTTCGTTAGAAATGGTGGGTGATTTCACAATAGGCAAATTAGGACCGCATATGGAAAGCTTTAAATCATCTCTAGTTCAGGTAGGTCACTTGGATGGCAGCAATTCTGTCCTCACTAAAACATTCCCAAGCCCATTACGAAGAAACAAATGATGTCATTCTGAGGGATGTGTTCCTATTGTCATTCTTTCTTACCTAATTATGCTGTTTTTAAGTCTCCCCTTAGCTCTCTGATCCATGGAAAGGGACTCCAGGCACACGACACTGTTACTTGGACCCCCGAGGCGGAGGAGACATTCGTTTGACTAAAAACAGCTCTTTAAAGTACACCCACACTGAGTATTCCAGATCCAACACATCCCTTTACTCAGACAGTAGATGAGAGAAACAGGTGTATGACCTCGGTGCTCCTGCAAGAGCATGGAGGTAAGTTAGGACTGGTCACTTACTATTTGGCCAAGCTGGATCCTGTGGCTGTGGGGCTTCCACTCTGCCTTAGGGCAATCGCTACAGTTTGAAAAGACAGTGGTCGCATCCAGGGATGTTGTGGGGTATGCGGACCTAACACTAACTGCATGCGGTTTCAGTGCTCTTACTTGAACAAAAGATGTCATGTTTGTCAGCAGCATGCTAGCTCAGGTATAACGCAGTTCTCTTGGAAATGCCTAATATCACAGTAAAATGTTGCACAGTCTTGAATCCTGCAACTCTCCTTCCAACAGAGGAGGATGGAGACCCCCCATTACTGCATCACGACAGTTTCTCAGGTCTGCAGTCCACATCCAGACCTCTCTGAGGTCCTACTACACAATCCGGACCTGATCCTTTTTGTGGATGGGTCTGCTTTGCGTGACCCCGAGTCAGGCACAAGTCAGGCCGGTTTTGCAGTTGTTTCAGAACACTCTGTTCTTGCTGCAGGGTCACTCCCTCAACATTATTCTGTGCAGGTGGCTGAGCTTGTGGCCCTTACAGAAGCATGTAGATTAGCTGAAGATTAAGTCAGCAACTATCTACACAGACAGTCAGTATGCTTTTGGTGTTGTCTATTACTTTTGCACCCTGTGGAAGCATAGAGGCTTTCTTACCTCCACAGGGAAGCCTATTACACATCACATGCTTATTCAACAGCTTCTTGATGCTGTCTTGCTTCTTAAACAAGTAGCAATTTTTAAATGTGATGCCCACATTAATGCCTCTGATCCTGTTTCCTTAAGTAATGCTGCTGCAGACAATGCTGCAAAGGCCACAGCATCCAAGGGCTCCCCGCATGCGCTAACCTCTGTTTCTTCCACAGCACTAACACCTACACTTTATTGGCAGGACCTGCAAAAATGAGCTACGCTGCAGGAGATTCAGCAGTGGAAGAAAGTGGGCTGTGAAAAGCACAATGGCATTTGGTATGATCCAGCTTTCCGGTAAGCTGTGTCTGCCATAGGGGTACTTCCAACATTTTGCTAAGTTGATACATGGTTGAGACCATGTCTCAAAAGGGGGAATGATGAGTATAATAGCTAAGCACTGGTTCACAAAAGGCTTTGCAGTATTTTCCCAAAAGTTTTGCCAAAAATGTTCTATCTGTGCCACACACAATACAGGCCATGGCCAGGCAGCCCCTCAGGCTGCACACCCAGTCCCAAACCTCCCATTTGACCATTTACAGATGGACTTCATTGAAATGACACCCGCTGAAGGGAAGAAATATTGTCTCATAATAGTAGATGTTTTCTAAGTGGGTAGAAGCTTATCCTCCATCCAAACAAGACGCAGTAGCAGAGGCCTTGCTGTCTGAAATAATTCCCGCGTGGGGTATTCCACAGAAAATAAATAGCGATAATGGGACCCCATTTGTCAGTCAGGCCCTCAAACAGGTAGGAGAGATGCTGGGCCTTGACTTAAGACAGCACTGTGCATACCATCATGTGAGCGGGAGCACAGTAGAAAGAGAGAATGGCACTTTAAAAAAACAAATTGGTTAAATGCTGTGCAGAAATAGGACTAAATTGGGTAAAAAGTCCTCCCTCTTGTTCTTTTCCATATGGGCACACAGGTAAGACCAAAAAACAAACTTGGCCCGTTTGAGATACTGTTTGGCAGACCGGCGAACACAGGAAAGGGGCCAAAGCCGATGCCACACCCAACAACAAATTTGTGTGAAGATGAAATGTTACGTTATTGTCAGAACTATCTTCTGTTTTGTGTGCCACCCACAAGCAGGTGAAAGATGCTCTTCCACAGCCTGCTACAGGTGCATTTCATGATCTGCAGCCCGGCGACTGGATAGTGGTGAAGGACTTCCGATGTAAAAGCTGGAGACACCCCAGGTGGCTTGGTCCATACCAAATCCTCCTGATGACACAGATGGCTGTTAAGGTTGGTGAGAGAGCCACGTGGATACACTGGCGTCACCAATGTCTGAACCTGAAGGGAAAGAAGAGGACAAGGAAAACTGAGTGAAGGAGGGAGTTGGTGACAGAATAGGATGTCCTTGAGTCTCAGTGAGGTGGGAAGAGTGTAAAAGGGCATGCCTGCACTTGGAGCACCAACAAACGTCAAGAAGGATGAAGGGTCACCCAACCCGAACCTCCCCCCAACGACCACACTATGAAGGACCCAGCATCAGCCGAATGAGAGATATAGCACATCCATTGGAATTGGACAAGCATGGAGACAATAACTGGGGTGGTTGTATGGAGTTTTCGGGAAATGGACAGCCTATGTTTCTGTGCTTATTCCTGTTCTGATATTATTGTTGATTTTGTTTCTATGCACCATGTTTGATGCAATGTCTCACTGCTATGATAAAGTAATGTCAGCATATCTACGTGGTTACCAACTGGTTAAAATAGACCCAGATGAGCTTCCAGACTGGCCTTTGTCACCTCATAGGGACTATGATCCTCCATTTGGGGATGAGGATGACAAGGACCTGAAGGAAAGGACGAGGAAAACTGAAGTCCTAAGTTTAGCAGCACCATACACTGCTTTTCTTATCTAAAGAATGTCGTGTTCTAGAGATGTTTATTATCTCGCTAAAGCTACAATACATTTAGTTTTCATTCTCCTATAAATGAAATGTCTACCTAAAGACTAATGGGAAGGGTAGAAATAGATGTGGTTAGAAGTTTTGTAGTTAGCTTGGCTGTTGACATGGTTAGCTTGGTATGCAGAATCGAACATGTTATTAAAGAATCAGTATTGGGGGGGGGAGTGTAATGGAAAATTTTAAGTGTTTAAGAAGCTTTTAAATGTCTAAGTTTAAAAAAAAAAAAAGGCAGTCAGCCCACTGACTTTTATCTGACCGCTCCATTAGCACATGATTTAGTGCTTTGCATCTTGTATGAGTCCACTCTACTTCAGTTGCTGGTGGAGAACATAAGTACGGAAGAGGGCAGCCTAATTACACTGCGGCTTGAGGTTAGCACCCTCATGCTGCGGACTTTCATACCTGCTAAAGTTCCCCCGAAATCATCGAATTAACATCTGTGTCGTATGCCTGGGCCACCCCACCGCACCCATGATGAGCCACGGGTAAAACTGCAAGGACCCCATGGTTCTGATACTCCCAAGCGTGCCCACAATTACATGAAGCAGATCAAACTTGCTTCCAAGAATGTAAGAATTCTGTCTGGTGACACCACCACCACCAAGCGCCAGGCTCCCGAGTGCTGATCAGTGCTTATTGCCGCTGAACTCAAGAGGCTCGATATAGATGTCGCCTGCCTCAGCAAATGCAGTTTACCTGAAGAGGTGAATTCGTGGATGGTGACTACACGTTCCTGCACTCTGGCAGACCCAGTAATCAACCTAAATAGGAAGGTGTGGTGATTGCGCTTAAAACCAGCCTTTGCTCATCCGTGTCCAGCTGGAAAGGCGCCAACTCTTGAATAATGAGGATGCGTATTAAGCTTGGTAAAATCTGCAACACTACAGTCATCAACATTTATGCTCCAACCTTCAAACGGCCTCTCGAAGACCTGACCCTTTTCTACGATCAGCTATCAGAAGTTTTGTCATCTGTTCCCAGCAGCGACGGTCTCTTTCTTCTTGGCGATTTCAACGCGAGAGTTGGCAGATATACTAAACCATGGCCTGACATCATTGGCCCTCATGGTCTTGGAGAAAAAAACGAGCAAGGAATCATGCTCCTTGAATTATGCACCCGTTATGGGCTTGTCATCTCCAACATAATGTTTGCCCATCCGGACTTCCATAAGGGCACCTGGATGCACCCGAGGTCCAAGCGCTGGCATATGATAGATTACATCATTGTATAGCAACACTTCTGTAGTGACCTCACAGATGCACGTGTGCACCGTAGCGCTGACTGCTGGACAGACCACAGGATGGTCTGCGCTCACTTGAAGCTCCACTTCCACAAATCCACCCAAAGCCAGCAATGATCTGGACCTAAACACTTCAACACCATGCGTCTTCAGGGACCAGAAGTAAGTCAGCAGTTTGCCAACACCATAGCTTCCAGGTTGGAAAGCATCACAACTTCCAGTTTCGAGGACCACTGGGTGTCTTTCCATGACGCTCTGTATTCCTCAGCCTTGGAGACCTTAGGACTGCAAAAGTGGCACCACTGTGACTGGTTTGATGAGAATAACAAGGCTATCAAGAACTTTACTGGAAGAGAAGCACAGCAGCTTCCAGGCAATCCTCCGCAATAACTCTCCAACCAATTGTGAACGCTTCAGAGCAGCAAGGAATAGTTGCCAAGGAAAACTACAGCGAATGCAAAATCAATGGTAGCTTGACCGTGCTAGAGAGGTAGAAGCATATGCTTAGAGACACGATGCCAAGAATCTCTTCAAGGCCGTGAAACTGGTTTCTCAGCGACGTATATCTGGTCTCAATCCCATTGACGATGTAAACGGCACATCAGTGCAGTGGATATCAACATCAGTTTCACTCAGGAGGACGTCAGTGGGAATAATCTAGCCTTCTTGGATTGTGATGTGCACATTAGACAAGACAGAAGCCTTAACATCGAGGTCTACCGGAAGCCCACACACACAGACCAGTACCTACTCTTCGACTCACACCACCCACTGGAACACAAATTGATTTAGGACCTTGCAACACAGGGCTCCAAACATTCTTACAATGGTAGAGGGAAAAGAGAAGGAGCAAAATCACATCAAGAAAGCACTTCAGAACTGCGGGTATCCCAACTAGGCTTTCTTCAAGAGCAGAAAAAGGGACATAACTGACAAGGAGGTTAACAGGAGCAAATGCAAGAACGTGGTCATTCCCTACATTTCTGGTCTATCTGAGAAAATCAGGAAGATTTTCTACAAACACAACAGTCCGGTACATTTCAGACCCAGTAACACCCTGAAGCAGAAACTGGTCCACCCTAAGGACCGAATAGCCAGACACAAACAAGACAATGTAGTGTATGCAATTCAGTGCAGTGAGGGATGCACGGACTCGTATATTGAGGAAACAAAACAACCGCTTCACAGGTGCATGGCTCAACACAGGAGAGCCAGTTCCTCAGGCCCGGACTCTGCTGTCTATCTTCATTTTAACAACAAAGACCACTCATTTCAGGATTGCAACATACGCATTTTAGCCAGAGAGGATCGTTGGTATGAATGAGGAGTTAAAGAAGCCATTTTTGTCAACCTGGAACGGCCATCACTTAACAGAGGGGGTGATCGAAGACATAATTTATCAGTCACCTACAATGCAGTCCTTGGCACATTTCCCAGACAACTGAATCCACACCAAAACCCAGCTGTTTTCAGTGACTCACAGGAGGACAGAGAGAACCTGCAAAAAATTGTTTAGGAATGGTTTAAAGAACAAGAGTTCAAGGTGTTGACTTGGCCTACAACCCAACAACTCTAGGCCGTTCACACCCAGCCCCCAGTGACCCACACCAACAGGATGACTCAATGACACCTTAGGATTGCTTTTCATCCATGAGAGGATAAATACCTGATACTCCCTATTAGTCAGACAGAACCGAAGAAGCCTTTCAGATGAGAGGTGAAACGTCTTCAAGAATCTTCAAGCAAGTCCAGTTGCTCTCTTTTACCGTGTGTGTGTGTGTGTGTGTGTACACACATGCACCAGACCAGGAACACCCCTTCATAGCAATGGTATTCCCTAACGGCAGTGGCCTCTTTCAGCAGGCTTATGAGCCCTGCAAAAATTGTTTAGGAATGGTTTAAAGAACAAGAGTTCAAGGTGTTGACTTGGCCTACAAATTCTTCAGATCTCAATCTGATCAAACATCTGTGGGATGGGCTGAGTAAACAAGTCTAATCCATGGAGGACCCACTTCACAACTTATGATTTAAAGGTGTTCACGTCTAGGTGCCAGATCACACAGCCCACCTTCAGAGGACTTGTGGAGTCCATGCCTCAATGGGTCATAGCTGTTTTTTGGCACAGTGGGGACCTACACAATACTAGAAAGGTGTTGTTGTTTTGTTTGTTTGTTTTTTATGTTATGGCTTTGTGTAAATGGTAACATTTTGTTAGATTTTTTTTTTGTAATGGTGTTGGGATGAGGAAGAAGAATATAGTCGTATAAGGGATGAATTATGGACCCATTATTGATGTTTGTGTCCCCCTTCTGCTTCGTGGCCTGAACAGTAAGAGTTTGTGCTGGGTTTGCATCATCAGCACATGGCCTCTTACAGTACAAGCTGAATAAATCTCTTCAGTGACCTCTGTTTCCCAGCAATTTGGGTAATTGCACAAAAATTAAAAACAATTTGCTGTAGAACATTAATGAAACATCAGCAAAGGCACTGTGCATACTAAGTGACTTTATTTTTCCTGTTACAGATGTAACAAACCCATTAAATATTCAATGTAAGCATTTACACCAAAAACTTGGGGCTGGTTATAAGTGTCGTAGCCCAGAGATCACATGGTAAAAGCATGGAATACAGTTAAATAGCACTTCTAGAGATTACAATACGAATGCTTTTGGTGTTTGTCTCCATAAAAATGAAATCCCTACTTTTTCATCCAACTAATCAGTTATAACCTTCGACCTCTAGAGGACGCAACACTACAACAGCTGAGAAGTGAGTTCCTGCTGCTTTTCATCCTGCCCGAGAAGGTTGAAATGTGGGTAAGAGAAGCATGGGGCTTTAAAAAAAAAAAAAAAAAAATTGCGGAAATGCCACAAAGGTGTTTAATGCGTTTTTTGTAAACAAAACAATATATTTGTTTAAATTTTTTTTTTACAAAAAACGGATTAAACACCTTTGTGGGATTTCCACTATTTTTTTTTAAAGATATTGATTAATGCAATGATTTCCCATTTTCCTCCTACTTTGTCTTATGGTAGTATCATAGTGTGTTCATTATGTCATCTCTATACAATAAGGATTAAGATTAAAAGCAGATATTTCAATTTACAGTAGGCTATATGGAAATTTAGTCAGTTCTTAACCAGTTACCTTTCACAATACCTCAATGTAATCATTTGGATAGATCACCTCATTCTGTGCTGTTCTTAGGCCAACAGTCTATATTAAAAACTTACAAAATGCTAATATTTAATATCGATGGAGACATAATGTTTTAACATTGCTATACCTGTCCTTATATATCTAATTGTACGTATTTTCCAGAATCTATGCAATTCTGAACATGTCCTTCATATTTTGGCAATAGAGCTTATAAGGCATGTGAGTGTATCGCCTGATCGATGGGGGGGGGAGAAATTATGTATTTGTTAGTTGGTTTAGATTTATTATCATGGCGTTTCTTCTGCTGTGGAGGAAAGGAGTGAGGAGAAATGATAGACTTTGACCGATACTTTACAGCTAGGTGTTTCGGTTCGATACAAGCTAGAGAAAATGTAATAAATTTAACGCTTTTATAGTCTCATTGCTGAAATGAAGTATACTGTCTTGCTCCCATATTTTTACACACACACACATTCTCAGCCATTGTTCTCCGCTGATGTTCCACCCGGCCCTTGGCGACCATGGCTGTAGACTGTTACCACGCGCTGTTGCCACAGTAACAATCTAAAGCCACGGTCACCATGGAGACAGCAGAGATAGGGAGGAGACAGTTGGCATTGTAACTGGGAACGTCGTACTCCCATTGGCGGATTGGATGCAAAGCCGATGTTGTGTAGGTGAGGCCTCCCCCAATACGACCCCCTTCACATGCTTCCGGTTGGCGTCACATCAGATGACATGAATATTGTCTCTTTTGATTTTCGTGTAATTGTTTTAAACTATTATTGACTTATTTGGCTGTATATTAATTTTAAAAGCTTTGTTGCTTCAATATGATGTGCTTAAGTCCAGATACGACATAGCAGTGAGATCTGGGTCACTGCCTATAAAATGTTATTGTTGGGCTATCTTGGTGTACACGGACTGACATCAGAGGCATCATATGTTCAAATCAAACAGACAAAATCTCAGTAAAGAGAGAGGTAGAGAAAAAAGGGAGCGATAACCAGACTTCAGTAGCCATGACTGTAGACTGTTACTGTGCTGCTGGGCTCCATAAGCAGTAAGCAGTCTAGAGCCAAGGTCATGATGCACTGGTTCACACTGCACAGGCTCTCGGATGGGGGGGAACCCAGCCTGAGAGGAATTTACTTGCTGATGGAGAGAGGAGAATGGCAACTTTGAAATTATGTTCACCCGCCATTTTTCAAACATTAAGAAACTGTCCTTTCGGACAAAGCAAGTTGGACGACACTTCAAATAAACTAACTAAATAAACTGTTAAGAATGCTAAATACAAAAAGTAAGGATGTGATTAATTTAATGTTGTAAATTAATGACGAGTTAAACAACTACCGTCAGTGCCTGGTATATTGTGTTCTCAGTGCAGTGTTGTAGTTGAGTCACTAAACCTCGAGTCCAGTCTCAAGTCCCCAGTGTTCAAGTCCAAATCTCATCTCATTATCTCTAGCCGCTTTATCCTGTTCTACAGGGTCACAGGCAAGCTGGAGCCTATCCCAGCTGACTACGGGCGAAAGGCAGGGTACACCCTGGACGAGTCGCCAGGTCATCACAGGGCTGACACATAGACACAGACAACCATTCACACTCTCATTCACACCTGCGGTCAATTTAGAGTCACCAGTTAACCTAACCTGCATGTCTTTGGACTGTGGGGGAAACCCATGTGGACACGGGGAGAACATGCAAACAGAAAGGCCCTCGACAGCCACGGGGCTCGAACCCGGACCTTCTTGCTGTGAGGCGACAGCGCTAACCACTACACCACCGTGCCGCCCTAAGTCCACATCATTAAAGAAATTTCCGAGTCAAGTCCACTATTGATCTGAATCGAGTCTGAGAACAAGACTCCAACGGCACTATTTGATGGTGGCTGTTGCTGCCTTTATGTGAAACCGTCTCTGCTACTGTGTTGGACTAACGTTACTGCTTGACTGCCCCATTTTAGTAAATAGGCTCCAGATAAAAGGTTTGTTCATCGCTCAGCAAGCCCCGCTGTTAGGTTAGATTTTATTATATGTAGGTTTATATAAGTATTAATTCTTGGCCAAGAAGTTAGCAAATTATTTTGTGACAAAATTTTATTAGTTGAAATGACCTTATGTCTCGGCTGGACATTGTTTGGGAACATTTTGTTTATTTTGATATGAATGTGTATTTTTGATCAGAGATGTGTCTGAAAGATCCGCCAAGGTCTGTTTTGATGTCAGATCGACCCACACACACTCACTTTGAATCTGAATCTGTAATGGTAGAATTAAGGCTGCATTAAGTGATTCATGTTAGTTAAGACTTTAGAGCTTTTTTTAAAGATCCTTTTTTGGACTATTGCATATACTATGGTAGTGATTTGGATTTAATCGATGCATTTAGTGATTAATTAGTTAGTTTTATAGTTTTAAGTTAGTTTTATAATTACAGAATATAATTTAGGGTTGTTAAGACTTTATGATTTGAAGGTTTTTAGTTTAAAAGCATTAAACTAATTTAGTTTTTGTTATGAGTTTAATTCTGAATCCTGTTAGTTGGTTTGCCAGACATATTCTCATTTTTCTTATGTTTCGTATGACTTTCTTGTTTAAGTTTGTTCTTATTTTTTCGTTTACTTTCTTATAACATTGTTAAAGACATATTGTTATTTGTTATTTTGCTTATGATTGTCTTACTATATATATTGATGAAATCAAGATGTAATTTACTGACTTAGCACACATTCATGTGTTAAGAAATTATGGTTTTAATATGTTAGCTATTAGATCCTTTTCTGTGTAAACTCATTAATTTCTGATGTATTTTGACCTTCTTTGAATAGACTTCGTAGACACATTATCTGTGTTTAAAAATTCCATGCCCTATGTTATATCTGACCTGAAGGGGTGTACGTAAGCAGAGACCTTTAAAATCTGTCTGTACCTTGCTATCATGTCATATGATCAGAAATATGTTATTATGATTGATTCAAGATTTATACACACACACTGATGGAGATTATTATTATTATTTCCAGATCAAGGTCCCCTCAATTGCACGCAAGTGAGGAGACGAACATAGGTGATGTTCAAGAATGTTTTCATTTCGACGAAGTGACTGTGAATAAACTGGCTGTGAAACCTTTCTGGTTTTTCTGTCTGTTTCTCTCGCGGTATTTCGTCCCGGATCCGAGGGGCACGAAGGCATCAGGGGTCTCGAGAAATAAGGACCGTGCAGACTGGGTTGGACCCTAACAATTTGGTGGCCCGTACGGGGATTACTTCCAATCAGGTAAGGAATGAATTATTTTAATTGATTAATTTGATTGGTTAGACTTCCGCCTGGTTGGTAGTAATAGAAAGAAAAACCCAGTTGTTTATTATTTTGGTTATGTTATTGGTAATCCTCGTGAATAGGCACGGGACGTTTTTGGTGAACCTCGTAGACTTTTGTTTACGGGAAGATTAGATTTTTTGGTGAACCTCGTGGAAGAGCCACGGGAAGATTGGATATCCTCGTATAAAAACACGGGAAGGTGACCCTCGTAATTTGTTTATGGGAAGAGCGCGCTTTATGAGTTAACCCATAATAATAATTAATCTCGAGACTGATTCCTTCGTGCAGCCATTATGGGGGGTATTTGTAATAAGGAGGTACTCAGACCTGATTCTGAAGATACTCCACAGGATTGGATGAATCGATGTGATTTAGAACTCTACACTACTCCTTGGTTAGACCATTTAGCCGAATGGTCAGAATTACAACCTCAGTCTTTAATTTATCCTCGTGCAGGAACTTTTAAATCAGACTACCTTGTTTCGGCACATAAACAGATATATGAAGGATTTGGCAACCCATAATGGGATTATGATTATATGACCAGAGGCTATTTAGAATGGATTAAAATGAAACCAATATGGGATGATTTTCATGGAATTAAAGAAACTAAAGAGCAAAAGAATTCAGTACCACATCCTAAGCCTGACGAGAAAGTAAAACCTGCTTTGTTTAGATCTACAGCCTCTGCTCTCCCGCCGATGTCCGGGAGAGCAAGAAACACACCTGCAAACATTCCTGTAAATACACCGGCGAATACTTCATGTCCCGCTGATAGCGTTCCTAGCGTATCTCTTGACACAGGTGCTAAAAGTAAAAACCCCTCTGTAAGCTTAAGAATGCTGTTAAAAAGAAACGAGATGAACGATTCCAATACAGACGATGACTCTGATAATGATAGCCCCATAAATGCAGCTTGTGTGTGGGCCCGAAGAGGATATAAGATCGATCCACCTTCGGCATCAGAATTAAAAGATATTATTAAGTTGTTGCCTTCGATAAACAACCCACTTAACTTTGTAGAAATGCTCTTAAGAATGTGTAGACATAAACAGCTGGTTGGTGCAGATTATCATTTTATCATGCATGCCGTTCTAAGCGATAGTTATGATGAAGCTGCATTGCTGGCTGCAGTGCCCTGCCTAGGTCCTGAGAATGATGAATACGAAGTAGTTGAAACTAAAATAGAAGAAGGCGGCAAAACCATCACAAAGCATGTGCTTAAGTTCTACTGGAAAGAGACTGATAGGGCTATGACAGAATTAAAGGACCAATTGACGCGTTATCTGCTCTCACGAAAACAGGCTAGCCGTGATCTTTCACAGGTTACTAATTGTAAACAGGAGAAGGCTGAACTTGCTTCAAAGTTTCTGACACGTTTTAGCGAGACGTGGACTTGTTTGGGAAATATGCAACTGAATCAGCAGCAAAGCAGTCCTCTCTTTATTTCGACATTTTTGAATAATTGTCGTCCTGATATACAGAAGGTTTTGAAAAATCATTTGAGTGACCGGAGTAATATGATAGTGAGAGCCCTAGGGGAAAAAATTAGAACTTTGGAGGGAGATGGTATTCTGGATACTAAGCAGGTGGCCTGCCTTTCTGTTGCTGGTGGTTACTCACAGCCCCGTGAGGACATGAATAGACAGAAGAATCGGAATTGGGGTAATCCACAAGCCAGGGCGGGGCCCTGGAATAAGGGATGCCCTGGTAGTAGATTGTGCTATTATTGTGGTAAAGAAGGACATTGGCGACGTGAGTGTCGAAAGAAAAGGGCAGATGAAGACAGGGCACGGCATATGTTCCCCCCCTTCTTCTTCTAATCTTTAGTGTGATGTGTATCTTCCTCCTCCTCCCCCTCCTCCTCTTGCTTTGCCTGCCCCTACAGCAAACCCCATAGGCCCATATTGAGCATAGAGCTGCCTACAGAGCTGTGACCCCATGATACTACATTGTTCTTTCGACTCTTATCTAGCCAGTGATTTGCCTGTCATGGAATTAGCTGTAAATGGAGAGGTGCTTCCTTTCCTAATTGACACTGGTGCTACGATGTCCTCAGTGGGAAATTCCTACGAGGATCCGATTTCTAACAAAACTGTTCGCTCTGTGGGAATAGATGGGGTCCCTTTTTCCTCCCCTTGCACTCCTCCATTATTGGTAACCTGTCCCGCTGACACAGCACTTCGTAAACATCACTCTTTTGTGTTGATGCCACAGTGTCCTTTTAATCTAATGGGGCGGGATCTAATGAGTCTGTTACATTTATCCATTTCGTTTCAGGGATCAAAAATTACTATTTGCACTCCTGACTCACTGCCTCCTGCTTTATCTTATCTTTCTTCACATGTGACTGTGCCAAATATCTCCGCTGTTTGCATGGCTTCTGTAAACACTGTTATTTCCTCTACGGACCCTTCTACAGCTTTGACTGAAATCCCCTCCTCTCTTTGGGCTGAACAGAAGGACGAGGTAGGCCTAGTTCATTGTGTTCCTTATGAGGCTAAGCTCAAACACATGTTTCCTGTCTATGTTAACCAGTATCCTCTCTCTGAGGACAAAGCCAAAGGAATTGATGTCATCTTACAGTCTCTCCTTGAACAAGGCGTGGTGAGAGAGTGTACCAGCCCGTACAATACACCTGTCAATCCAGTACCTAAACCTGATGGTACCTGGCGTTTTACGCAGGACTTGCGTAAGATTAATGAACTGATTGTCCCTGTGGCACCCATTGTACCTGATGTTTCCTCTGTAATATCACAAGTTCCTGCTGATCATTGCTGTTTTTCCGTTATTGATCTCTGTTCTGCTTTTTTCAGCGTTCCCGTTGAAGAAAACACACAGCCTTTGTTTGCGTTTACGCACAGACGGAAGCAGTATACTTGGACACGCCTACCACAAGGTTTTATTGATTCTCTGGCTGTGTTTTCAGCTGTAATTCGTAACGCACTTTGTGACCTCTCCCTCCCCCAGGGCTCTGTGGTCCTGACATACACAGATGATCTTCTGGTATCCGCCGAGTCACCGGAAATCTGCCGAGATGCATCCTTGCGCCTGCTCCAACATCTGGTGCAAAAGGGCTTCAAGGTTTCCAGAACCAAGCTCCAGTTCTGCAAGGACACTGTTAAGTACCTGGGCTTTGAACTTTCACAAGGTTGTCGTAAGCTGTCAGCTGATCGGGTGCAGGCGATTCTAGACACAAAACGCCCTGCAACTAAACATGCACTGATGTCTTTTCTGGGTCTTATCAACTACTGCAGACAATGGATCCCTGACTGCTCCTCATATGACAAGATTCTCCGTTCTGCAATCTCTCATCAAGATCCACAGCGACATCCTTTGACCTGGACTGACACTATGATTAATGCTTATCACTCCCTCAAAAGCGCTCTCTGCTCAGCCCCAGCTCTGGGTTTACCTGACTACTCAAAGCCCTTTCATCTCTACGCCTGTGAACAACAAGGTACGGTGTCTGGTGTTTTGGCTCAGGAGCATGGAGGGGGATTCATCCGTGTGCGTTCTTATCTAAAAGATTAGACACTGTTGCTCAAGGCTTGCCTGCATGTCTAAGGGCTGTCGCCGCCTGTGCTATGATGGTTTTAGATGCAGAGAAATTGGTTTTGTCTCACCCACTGATCTTGTACTCGTCACATCAAGTTAAACAGGTATTGCAAAATTTACAGACTCAACATATGACTGCGCAGCGACGCTCCGGATATGAAACCATTCTCTTTTCTACTGACAATCTCGAAATTCATGCCACATCCTCTAATACTGTAGGTCACGCTCTCGCACGCCTTCTTAATTCTCAGGGCGACACTCTGGAGGACACCGATCATGATTGTCTATCTGAAATCTTGCATACTACCAGTATCAGGCCTGATCTCTCCTCTAGCCCTCTGGAGACGGGGGAAGTACTCTTTGTTGATGGCTCTTGTTCTAAACCTTCAGATGGTGTTTTCCTCTGTGGTTATTCTGTGTGTTCCCTGCCTGACATTGTGCACGAGGCCTATGCTCTCCCTTTCTCTTCCGCTCAGGCAGCCGAGTTGTATGCAGTAATGCGTGCTTGTATTTTGTCTCAGGGCAAGGATGTCACAATCTACACAGACTCTCGTTACGCCTTTGGGGTGGCTCATGATTTCGGGAAGATTTGGCAGTCTCGAGGCTTCCACGCCGCAGACGGGAAGCCCATTTCACACTCTACCTTAGTACAAAACCTTATTGATTCTTGTCATCTCCCTAGGTCACTTGCCATAGTTAAGACTAAAGCGCATGCCTAGGGAAACACCCCTGAACTCGTGGGTAATTCTCTTGCTGATCATATGGCAAAACTTGCTGCTGCTTCTGGTATCATGTCTCCTGGCCTAGACCCTTCATCATGTAATACGTCTTGTCTTGCTAGTAGCCTGATCCCAGATTTAGACCTTATTTCTTTACAGGCTTCAGCTTCTCCAAATGATTCTGCCTTTTGGCAGTTACAAGGCGCTTATGTCGCCTCTGATGGCCTATGGTACAGCCAGGATGGCCGCCTTTGTCTTCCATCACATTGCCTTCCCTTCCTCGAGCGTGAATTTCACGGCGTGACACACCGTGCATGAAGGGGGGTGAAGGGGGACATGAACAAACTTTTTTGTATAGCCAATCTAAACAGTTTGGTGGACTCAATTCTCGAGAGATGCCTCATCTGCGCACAAAATAATCCCTCTAAAGCAGTCACGAAACATGAGTGTTTACCCATACCTACGTCTCTATTCCTAGAATGGCAAATCGACTTCACACACATGCCTCCCTGTGGGCCGTTTAAATATCTCCTGGTGATTGTGGACAAATTCTCTAAATGGGTAGAAGCCTTTCCGTGTTCTAGAGAGAATGCGAAGGTAGTTACTCGTATTCTGGCAAAAGAAATAATACCTCGTTATGGGGTTCCAGATGCCATAGACTCAAACAAGGGTACCCCTTTCACCTCAAAGGTCACACAAGACCTTTGTAAGTATCTCTCACTAAACTGGCATTTTCACATTCCGTACCACCCTCAATCTTCTGGTATCGTAGAACGTACTAATAGAACATTGAAAGACAAACTAACTAAGGCTATGCAGACCACAGGTTCAAAAAATTGGGTAGACCTATTGCCAGCCACACTGGCTGAAATTCGCATGACATCAAAACCTAGTCTCGGCGGCTATTCCCCCTACGAGATTATTTTTGGATGACCTTTCCCTCTCCCCTGGAGGAAGGGGACTAGTACAATATAGTACAATAGTACAATATCATTTCCACCATCAGCAAACACACACCCCTTCCAAGTGGGAGACAAGGTGCTGGTGCGACTTTTTAAACGATTTGGACAATTGGGAGAACCTAGATATAGTGAGCCTGCAGAAATAGTTGCCATTACTCGTACTGCTGTTTTAACTGACCTTTTTCCACAGTGGATCCATGCCACACGACTGAAGAAGGCTCCATAACAAAGTTGTGTTACAATGATCAGTTTGCTATTAACGCTTTTTTGTGTCCCTATCCAGTCTGTTTCTCTCTCTCTTTCTCTCTCTGTGCTCTACATAGATTTGACCTGTGTGCAGCCCTGGCTGACTGAGAATCGGGTTGCTGCCAGCGAGACGTTGTGAACAAAAAGGGGAAGAGATCTCGCGCCCAGTTTGGAACCAATCCTCCTCACTACAACCATGATGGTCCTCATCACGGGTTTCGTGACTTCATCTTTGCTCGGGGCAGGGCTACCCGCCCGAGCTTTCGTGGCTGCTTCATCTCTGCTCGGGGCAGGGCTACCCGCCCGAGCCTTCGTGACTATTTTCTTATTGCTCGGAGCAGGGTTACCCGCTGGAGCTGGACCTCGAGACAACATCTTCTGGCAATTCGCTAACTGGACTGCACAGACTCACACAAACGAAAGTTATGTATGTCATTTGATGCCGTCTTCTACTATCATTACACGCCCACCTTTGCCGCTATGCTCTGAAGCTTTATATTATGCTTGGGGCCCAAAAGGCCAACCTTTTAAATTTTGGGGCCCTTTCTGTAATTACTCTCCGCACCCTTCTGCGGTAGCAAGGTTAAACCAGACTTCTTTAGCATATGGCACAGATACCCCCGATATTATACTGCAAGATTCTATCCTCACTACCCTGCAAGTAGATATGCCTTCCAATTTCACTTTCCCTCACTGTTTTAGAACGAATTACTCTAAAAAAAAAAAAAAAAAAAAGTAACGTTTATTTGGGACACATTCCTAAGTCTCAATGTAAGCAGATATATGATCAGAATTCCGCCACCTCTCCATGTCCTCGCTGGGTCCCGAATTCATGCCAATGTAACCCTCCGCTAACTAATTGTACACGCAACAGTATCGGGTATGTCAATAACACATGTAGGGCTCATCCTAATTGTGTTCCACCACACCCTAATAATTATCCTGGTGTTAAATTAGCATTAAACTGGTACTGGTACTGCGGTAATAGTAATCTCCTTGTTTCTTTTCCCACCAAGTGGTCAGGCATTTGTGCTCCCATACGACTCAAAAACGCTATCACTGCTATCCATCCTCTCTCTGCTTATCGCCCAAAACGAGATGTCTATCATAATTTCCCACCCTTGGAACATCATCTTACTACTAGGTGGCACCGTTTTTTGGACATCAATGTTTCCTCATTTTGGCGTAGCTGATCTATGGAGGAATGTAGAATTAACACATTATCGCTTAGCCAGCTTTGTTAATGAAACCATTAGAGCTGTCGATGGTATTAGGACTGAGTTAACCGCCCTGCGTCTAATGACTACTCAAAATCGTATGGCCCTTGATATTTTATTAGCAGAAAAGGGGGGTGTTTGTGCTATGGTCAGAGACAGCTGTTGCACTTTTATTCCTACTAATGATAACCCAGATGGTGAAATAGGTGCAGCCGTACATCAAATGAAACAGATCGCTCAACAACTAGAGCATGATGAACATGGGGATATGGCAGGGTGGGTGTGGTTTTCTAGACTGTTTGGTAAATGGTCTGCTATTCTTTCTATGTGTATCCCTGTAGTGGTGATTTTTCTCTTGTTTATTTTCCTGGGACCTTGCATTTTGAAATGCTTAATGGACAGAATGCATAAGATGATAAATAGTCTTACCCGCAAACCCCTGCAGAGAGAAAACAATGTATATTATCGTCCTGCTAGGGTGTAATTAAAATCTAGTTAATACTGTAATTAGTATTAAAGGGGGGGATTGTTAGGTTAGATTTTATTATATGTAGGTTATATGTAGGTTTATATAAGTATTAATTCTTGGCCAAGAAGTTAGCAAATTATTTTGTGACAAAATTTTATTAGTTGAAATGACCTTATGTCTCGGCTGGACATTGTTTGGGAACATTTTGTTTATTTTGATATGAATGTGTATTTTTGATCAGAGATGTGTCTGAAAGATCCGCCAAGGTCTGTTTTGATGTCAGATCGACCCACACACACTCACTTTGAATCTGAATCTGTAATGGTAGAATTAAGGCTGCATTAAGTGATTCATGTTAGTTAAGACTTTAGAGCTTTTTTTAAAGATCCTTTTTTGGACTATGGTAGTGATTTGGATTTAATCGATGCATTTAGTGATTAATTAGTTAGTTTTATAGTTTTAAGTTAGTTTTATAATTACAGAATATAATTTAGGGTGGGGCGGCACGGTGGTGTAGTGGTTAGCGCTGTTGCCTCACAGCAAGAAGGTCCTGGGTTCGAGCCCCGGGGCCGGCGAGGGCCTTTCTGTGTGGAGTTTGCATGTTCTCCCCGTGTCCGTGTGGGTTTCCCCCGGGTGCTCCGGTTTCCCCCACAGTCCAAAGACATGCAGGCTAGGTTAACTGGTGACTCTAAATTGACCGTAGGTGTGAATGTGAGTGTGAATGGTTGTCTGTGTCTATGTGTCAGCCCTGTGATGACCTGGCGACTTGTCCAGGGTGTACCCCGCCTTTCGCCCGTAGTCAGCTGGGATAGGCTCCAGCTTGCCTGCGACCCTGTAGAAGGATAAAGCGGCTAGAGATAATGAGATGAGATGAGATAATTTAGGGTTGTTAAGACTTTATGATTCGAAGGTTTTTAGTTTAAAAGCATTAAACTAATTTAGTTTTTGGTTTTTGTTATGAGTTTAATTCTAAATCCTGTTAGTTGGTTTGCCAGACATATTCTCATTTTTTTTATGTTTCGTATGACTTTCTTGTTTAAGTTTGTTCTTATTTTTTCATTTACTTTCTTATAACATTGTTAAAGACATATTGTTATTTGTTATTTTGCTTATGATTGTCTTACTATATATATTGATGAAATCAAGATGTAATTTACTGACTTAGCACACGTGTTAAGAAATTATGGTTTTAATATGTTAGCTATTAGATCCTTTTCTGTGTAAACATTAATTTCTGATGTATTTTGACCTTCTTTGAATAGACTTCGTAGACATATTATCTGTGTTTAAAAATTCCATGCCCTATGTTATATCTGACCTGAAGGGGTGTACGTAAGCAGAGACCTTTAAAATCTGTCTGTACCTTGCTATCATGTCATATGATCAGAAATATGTTATTATATTATGATTGATTCAAGATTTATACACACACACTGATGGAGATTATTATTATTATTATTTCCAGATCAAGGTCCCCTCAATTGCACGCAAGTGAGGAGACGAACATAGCTGATGTTCAAGAATGTTTTCATTTCGACGAAGTGACTGTGAATAAACTGGCTGTGAAACCTTTCTGGTTTTCCTGTCTGTTTCTCTCGCGGTATTTCGTCCCGGATCCGAGGGGCACGAAGGCATCGGGGGTCTCGAGAAATAAGGACCGTGCAGACTGGGTTGGACCCTAACACCCGCTATCAACAGGGCAAATAACATGAGAGAGGGTTAACACTGGCTAGTTCAGCGGTCAGCAAACAAGCCTCGCTATCAACAGAGTAATGAACATAGCGTGTCACTCACTTCTCGGGGTGGAGTCTTGCCAAATGACGATTGAAGTATGAGGTTGTCCCCGTCATCTCCTCGATAGTTCTTCTACATATGGTACACATAGCAGTGCATTTTTTCCGACTGCATGAGAAGTCTGTATGAGCAAAGCGGACAATCCTCGGAATGTTCTCTCCAGGCATTTTAGCGCCATTAAGGTTAGTTTGTTCCTGAACATGACGTATGAATAGGTGAATGTGCATTCTCTTACACATTCACCTATTCATATAAAAATTAATGTAGATATAAATATTTTATGCCAAATTATTATGGCATGTTACAAAAAATAGAGAAAAAATCTGAGTCCTCATCTCCAATTTACAAGTCCGAATACAGTTAATGCACGAGTCCTCAGAGCACAAGTCCAAATCAAGTCACGAGTTCTTAAAATTAGGGCACGAGTCTGGACTCGAGTACTACAAGCCTGTCTCAGATGACGTGGAGCTTAAAGTGATTAAAAGCAGAATGATTATAACACTTTATTCCTTATATTAAGTCAACATGCTCTGCGTCCATGCGTTTTATGAACATTAGTCCTAGCGCAGCAATTGAAGACCAGTTTCTCAAAAGTATCATACAGTTATTCTAATCTCAGTTGATAAAGTTCTAGATGGATTTGTTCTACTACGTAACTCTGATCCACGTGCTGCAAGGGTGGAGAATAGTGGGCAATAGAGCTCTTGCAGTCACGTGACCAGAAAGTACACAACCCCCATCTTGTCGGTCAAACACACCGCTGAATACTGCTGCACTCGTGTACAGAATGGATCAATTTCAACCGACGGACTACACGGCTCATTTTTCTAATGAACAGATAACTAGATATATGTCTAAAATAAACGATCTACAGATTTGTGACCCTTATGGCTTACCGGACGGAGTTTTCACGACCGGATTTTGAACTGCCAGCAGAATACCCGGACGTGTATGATTACCTCATCAACTTTCCCTCGCTGTTCAGTGGTGAAGCACTGCGTGCTTATAAATCTCTGGACAGTTTTCTTTACAGAAATTCAGGATTTGTCAGCGACTCAGATGTGGCATCTTGTAAACAAGAAAATAATCCTCATTGGATGGGTAAGTCACTTAAGTATTGAGTATAGCACTGACCAGCCGATTATAGAATAGAATAAGGTAATTCCAAATCGTCCGTCTTGTTTACATGGATCTGGCGTTGGAGAGGTAGAGGCTTGGCAGTGGAGGTTTGAGTAGCTGTTTTCTGAGCTTAGTCAACAGGCCAGCTCTGCCTGTAGCCTCGCTTTTGCTTCAGCTCCCGGCGCCGCCTCCTTTGCTTTGCTTCCAATAACAATCCACGGAGACCCCGCTGGTCTCGCCATCTTGTCCGGAATTTTTTTTTTTCTCGTCTGGAATGTTGTGCATGCGATGGAAATCGCTACAAACCGTCATTTTCTGCTGGAAACCAATGTCCAGTAAGTCCATACGGTTGTAGTGGATATTGAAGTCCGGTACAGACGAACAACACGCAAAAATACACACAAAAAACATAAAACACGTGCACAGGTAGGGAGAGCTTGTAGCCGCAGCCGTTGTAGTAGAATTGTATATAGTAGGGTTTTCCAGAAGAAAAGGTAGAAGTAAAAGCAGAAGTAGAACCAGAAGTAGAAGTAGAAGGCGGAATATGGCGTTTGACCGACACGATGGCGTCCGTCACAATCTGGATCGGCTGTGACGTCACATGCAAGTGCTCCATACTACTGTCCGTGGTGCTGAAACACGCAGCTTTTTTTTTTTTAACTTGTTGTTGTTGTTGAAATTGTTAAATTATTTATAAACACACCGTAGACATACAATGTAATCCCTGTGGTTGATGTGTCGTAGTTCCACAAGTTTTCACCGGAGATGTAGGCAAGCAGGTCTTTCAAAAACAGGACTTTTACCAGCAAAACCCTTCTTTTTGTCTGTTATATCCCCCCCCCCCCCCCCCCCCCATTATCTGATGTCTGCTCGTCATTGTAGACTATTTTCCGAACATTTTATGATTCACCTACTAATTACTATCTTTAGACATGGATAACTAAAAAAGGGCTATACTGCAGCGAGTCTGTGTGTGTGTGTGTGTGTGGTGGGGGGGGGGGGTGTCTGCCAAGCCCGCGCTATCTCTTTAAAAGCTTACTTTAGGTGACTGCGAATCATCTGCAAAGTGAGCAAGAGTGACGCCGAATTAACTTCAAAGCCGAGACGTAGTCATCGAGTTTTCATAAGGAAAAGGAAAACGGAAGCAGGCAACGCTTACATTTAAGAGACTGCAAGGGAAGAAGGTTTCCAGGATCTCTTGGGTGTATCTGTAGTAATCAAAGAACACACTATGGATAACTGGGGGGAAGAAATAATCGGAAATGTGTCACAGATGAGACAAATACCCGATTAAAACCTCAGCTGACTGACAAGTGGCTAGTTATATAACAAACATCCCTGTGCACAATTTAGCCATTTGTCAAGGAGAGCTGGTAGGCAGCCTAGAAAAAAATTCACATCACTTAGTAGGTTCATATCTGGACACACAAAATAGAATCATGGCAATTTAACAAGTTGATATTTTTGCCTTTCTAAACCCTTTTGTTTGTTTAAAAAAAATCATTGAAAAAGCTAGCCGAACTAGCTGATGTGTGAAGTGCACTGGATTCAATCTACCTATTCCCTTTACAGACTATACGCTGCCCACGTGCGAGAAAAGTGACTCACACTGCAGTATCTTTCAAGTCATCTTCAATAGACCGTAAAGCTTATAAGACATGCTCATCAAAAATATCAGTTTTATATTAAATTACGGTGTACGTTCAGAGTTTATTATTTTTCATTTGGAAGAGGTATAATTAAAATATCGGCGCTAACATCTCGTTTTATTTATTACACTTTTCACGTCTAAAGTACCAACTTCATATAAATTCAGAAGGTAAAATTTTCCTTACCTTGAATACTAAGGAGCTTGTCGACAATACATTAAAAACTATGACAGATGCTGGCTCCTTACACCCCCACCACCCCGTTCTTTATTTTGTACGTTTATTTGCTCGGTCCTGAGGCTGTGCATGACAAAGTATCTACAGCACGACAGATGTCGCTTACCTAAATGTCTACATATGGGCCACTGTCCACCCTCGTCTCCTTTCCTCGTGGAAACTAGCGGTTCTTGTCCAATCTTACCATCTCCTGTGAGCATTTTATAGAGACCTCATAGTAGCTACTAGTAACCGGAGAGGGGAGGAGGACTCATTCACCAAAAAGCAGCACCTACACAAGTGCGTGTTCGCGCTACGTCATTGACGGAACATTACTGTCTATAAAGCGAGCTGGACTTAGACCGGAATAAACAGAGAGGTTTTAACATGCGCTGTTATAACGGCAATAAAAGATAGACAGGTATTAAGTAGGCCTACGCTTTTCCAAATCATGTACTTGGGTCCTAATTTCAATCCTTCCCAAATAAAAGTAATGACTTTCATTTCACACAGGCACAAATAAAGTGAAATTCTCACAATAATTAAGGTATTCTTTAATGGTCAGAAATGTATTACCGAAAATCAAATTTTAAATGTGCAGGTTTTTTTTGTTACATCCGTGGAATGTAAAATAATCTTTCCATTCAATCTACTCTCGAAACTAGTCTGATTTGGTAGGCCTCTACGAATGGAATTAAATGTTTCCGTAGGATATTACCGTATATAACATTGAGATTACGAGCAATATTTCAGTAAAAGCCGAGCTATTCATATTGCCATATCAGTGAGAAAGGGTCAGTTCTCAAAAAGAGCCTGCAGCTGACACACATTTGTTATTTAGCGGCAGACGTCTCGGAAAAGGCTGGGGGACGCCATTTGTGCGTAAAACCAGTAAACCGGTAGTGTGCATCTCAATGCCCATTTCTGGCTGACGACTGAGGGGGACCCAGTAACGTAAGAGTACTGCGAGGGCTGATAGGCGGTCCCTTATACTCCGAAAAGTGGTCTGACTGAGGGAGTAGAGCACACTGTGCTATCTGAACCGGATTACAGATTACTTTCCACAGTTTCTCAGCTCTATATTTAACATTCAAGATGATTATTTGATTAATTTTCTACCAAATAGCGCAGCAGAATAGTACTTGTGTAAAAAAAATATATATATATATATATATATATATATATATATATATATATATATATACGGTGGCAAGGTGGTGTAGTGGTTAGCGCTGTCACCTCACAGCAAGAAGGTCCTGGGTTCGAGTCCCGTGGCCGGCGAGGGCCTTTCTGTGCGGAGTTTGCATGTTCTCCCCATGTCCGCGTGGGTTTCCTCTGGGTGCTCCGGTTTCCCCCACAGTCCAAAGACATGCAGGTTAGGTTAACTGGTGACTCTAACTTGACCGTAGGTGTGAATGGTTGTCTGTGTCTATGTGTCAGCCCTGTGATGACCTGGCGACTTGTCCAGGGTGTACCCCGCCTTTCGCCCGTAGTCAGCTGGGATAGGCTCCAGCTTGCCTGCGACCCTGTAGGACAGGATAAAGCGGCTAGAGATGATGAAATGAGACATTCATGAAAAATACTAGTTAGTCAAAAGAATTTTAATTTTGAATCGGTTCGCCATTTTGACAATGTGCATCAAGTCAGTGGGAAAACATTGGGAGTGACATCATCGAAGTGAAGATATTGGAAAATGTCACTCAGGTCTGGGATGTATTTCATATGAAAACTACAAGTTTTTCAATATAAGAAGATAAACTTCATATCTTCAAGCCAGTGTGTACATTTCTATAATCAAAACATATATATAAAATTGTTAAATACTGCAAAATTGTAGGACTAGATATTGATAGCAGCACTGTAAATATTTTCAATTGCAGTTACAATTTTGTTTACAACTTTCACTGCCAGGTATACATCTTGAATAAATAAAAAAAACAACAATCCCAACAAAAAGCAATCATGGGGGAATTGCAAGTTTGAATCACAAATATCCTCCAACTATCTAGGAGCAAAACTGGTTCGTATTGTTTTAACCTCTGTCAGTCAAAGCAAGAGTAATGTTGTGATAAGTCCCCGATGTGGGTGGAGTACAGAAGCATTGCAAGTGAGAGATGACGTTCACACACACTTTTATTTGTCTTTTGCTTTTCAGCTTTAATGTCTGTTTAGCCACACACAGACACATGCGCACGCACACAGCTGTGTTCTGGTCTGGGGAGATCCCTTCTCTCTGCTCTCTCTCTCCTTTTCTATCCTCCTCAATCACTGCAACACACACACACACACACACACACACACACACACACACACACACACACACACACACACACCATTAATTGACAACAGATGCATTGACTGCCACTCACCTTCCCTGGCCCCACCCTCCATTCACAAACTGACGCTAGGCCATGCCCCTGCCGCCACATACCCCCACCGCCTGACTCAGGCCGGGAAGCTGTCTGGGCTACAGCGGACCCCCCCCCAGCGGTACAGGAAGTCCACCACCACCATCTGTGCCTGGAGGGCAAAATACCAATGGGTGACCCGCACATTGGCATCTTTCACGTGGTGGAGCCACTGGAGGGGCGCGTGGTCTGAACAGAGGGTGAAAGAGTGCCCCAGCAGGTAGTATCGGAGGGTGAGGACCACCCACTTGAGGGCCAGGCACTTCTTTTCTATGATGATGTACTTACTTTCATGCATCGAGAGCTTGTGGCTGGTGTACAGCATGGGATGTTCCTTGCCCTCCACCTTCTGGGACAAAATGGCCCCCAGCCCTCTGTCCGATGCGTTCGTCTGCAAAATAAAGGGGAGAGAGAAGTCAGGGGAGTGTAAAAGTGGCCCCCCACACAGTGCAGCTTTTACCTTGGTGAAAGCCTGTTGGCACTGCTCCGTCCAATGGACTGGATCTGGTGCTCCCTTTTTAGTGAGATCAGTCAGCGGGCTGGTGATGTCTGAATAATTAGGAATGAACCTACAATAGTAGCCAGCCAACTCCAGGAATTGTCTCACCCCCTTTTTGGTATTGGGCCTCGAGCAGGCCGTAATCACTGTAGTCTTGTCAATTTGCACCTGCCCATGACCCAAGTGGAAACCCAGATACCGTACTTCCACCTGCCCAATTGCACACTTTTTCAGGTTAGCTGTGAGAATCGCACACCTCAGTGACTCTAGGACAGCCCTAAGGTGTTCAAGATGGTGCGGCCAATCATTGCTGTATACAATGATGTTGAGGTACGCTGCCGCAAAGGCAGCGTGGGGATGGAAGATTTTGTCCATGAGCCGCTGGAATGTAGCAGAAGTCCCAAATAACCCAAAAGGAAGTGTGACAAACTGGTGTCATCCAAACAGTGTGGAAAAGGTCATTTTCTCTCAGGATAGAGGAGTCAAGGGGATCAGCTAATATCCCTTCATTAAATCTAGTGTTGAATAAAAGCGAGCAGCACCTAACTGATCAAGCAACTCATCAACATGAGGCATTGGGTCTATGTCAAATTTAGACACTGCATTGACTTTTCTATACTCTACACAGAACCAGACTGACCCATTGGTCTTGGGTACCAGGACCACTGGGCTGCTCCAGTCACTGTGTGACTCCTCGATTATGCCCATGTCGAGCATTAGCTTGAGTTCATTTTGAACTACCTTTTTTTGTGTTTGGGTAAGTGGTAAAGGTGGCTATGCACCACCACCCTGGGGGCGTTTTAATGTGGTGTTCTATGAGGTGGGTGTGGCTGGGAAGGGGCAAGAATACGTCGGAAAATTGCAAGAAGAGTTTGGCAATCTCTGTGAGTTGAGCCGGTGAGAGGTGGTCTCCACAAGGGACTGGAGCGGTTTGGGTTGTTGTCTTTATTGTTTTTACCTCCGGCCCCAGCTCCACCTTCTCTGGAAACTACTGATGCCAATGCCACAGGGACCCCCTTGTTCCAATGTTTTAATAGGTTGAAGTGGTATATTTGCAGAGCTCCTCCCCTATCCATTCGCCTCACCTCATAGTCAACGTCCCCGATTCGCTGTGTGACCTTGAAGGGCCCTTACCATTTGGTGACTAATTTGGAGCTCGATGTGGGCAATAACATGAGTACTTTGTCTCCCAGAGTGAACTCTCTAAGGCACATGTCCCTGTCATACAGCTGGGCTTGATGTTCTTGTACTTGTCGCAAATTCTCCTGGGTCAAGTGTGTGAAGGTGTGGAGCTTTGTGCCCAGGTCGAACATATTGAATTTTGTTCTTACTGGGTGAAGGTCCCTCCTCCCAATTTTCCTGCAGCACATCCAAAATGCTGCATGGCTTACGTTCATATAATAATTCAAACAGTGAAAATGACATGGAGGCTTGTGGGACCTCTCATACTGCGAATAACAGGGGCTCGAGCCATTTATCCCAATTATGTGCATCTTCACTTACAAATTTCCAAATTAAATTTTTAAGTGTTTGATTAAACCTCTCCACCAAACCATCCATTTGTGGGTGGTAGACACTGGTGTGGATAGATACAGTTTGTGCAACGTGCGTGACATAAGCGAAGTGGCCTTCGTCCGTCAGGATTTCTTTCAGAATCCTGACCCGGGAGATAACATGGAAGAACGCTTCCACAATATTGCATGCAGAGATATTGCGGAGCGGCACTGCTTCTGGATATCATGTTGCATAGTCTACCAGAACTAAAATAAAGAGATCCTCATGCTGACCGATCTAATGGCCCAACAAGATCCATGCCAATTCTTTCAAAGGGGGTCTCAATTAGAGGGAGTGGGTGCAAAGGCACTTTTGGAGTGGCCATGGGATTTACTAATTGGCATTCGCGGCATGCCACACACCACAGATGAATGTCCCCATGAATCCCTAGCCAATAGAACTAGGCCATTATTCAGGCTAGTGTTTTATCCTGTCCTAAGTGTCCGATCATGGGATTAAAGTGAGCCACATGGAACACGAGTTTCCTCTGGCTCTTGGGGATTAACAACTGTGTTATCTGTTCACCGGTTTGAGCATCCTGCATCACTCAATACAGCCTATCTTTAATAATAACAAAATACAGGAAGGCGGGTGCTACATTTGGCTGGAGAGTTTAACCAACGATTACTCTCACTTGGTCAAATGCATGACACAGGGTCTCATCTCATGATTGCTCTAATGGGAAATCCTCGAGGGAATCCCCGAGAGAGGGAGGGGGGCGAGCTGCTCCTTATTCCTCACATTGCCCTGACGTGGTGCTGACATAGACGGCTCTGTGACAGCTTCCCCCATCAATGCCACACTGGGATGCCCCCATTATATATTATTGCAAGACCCACCCCCTATTATGTGTTCCATTAAGTTTCTAAACCCTGGCCAATCAGTCTCCAAAATCAGTGGGTGGGTGAGATGAAGATTAACCGCAGCCTTTACTCTATGCTTTTGTCCCCAGAATAGAATATGGACAGACACTAGAGGATAATTGTGAACATCCCATGCACACACAAAACCTTCACCACTTGTGCTCTCCCCAATGCCTCACCTTGCACCAGGCTTTGGTGGATTGAGGTTTAATTACAATGAAATCCACCAACATGTGATATATTTCCCCTTGGACACCTACCAGTATACAATATACTCCAGCCCGATTGAGGGCAGTCTCTGGTGCGTTGGGGATCCGGACCACAGCTCCCACCGCCATTGTGGAGCACTGACTCTGGAGATACCCTGGCTCCCCGCAGCACCAGCACACCAGCCCAGGCTTTTCCTCTGCACCTGCATTATCACTCACCTGAGGGGGAGAAGACACAGACATGGAAAAGGGAGATGGGAGGACACCACAGGTGCGACGGGCCAGCTGGGGATGAGCCAGCCCCCACCTCTGTGGTGGGGGAATGGGGCGGGGAAGGGAAGGGGGGGAGAGAGAGAGAAGAAATGAGAAGAGGTGACCCATCAGAACCACCGCCAGATGGTCGTCTGCCAACTCGATGGCTTGTTCCAATGACGCCGGGCAATGACACTGGACCCACTCTGCTGTTCCTTCTGGAAATCGAGCAATAAACTGTTCGTGTCACCAGATCGATGATCCCGTTGGCATCACGGTTGTCCACCCCAGCCACTGTCAGCAGGTGTCCCGGAGCTGTTGGCCAAATGCGAATGGCTGGCCAACCTCCTCCAACGTCGGCATCGAGAAGCACTGTTGTTCTGGGGAGCGGATGACACACTGCAGGATGGCTCTCTTCAGGCTGGCATATACAAGCTGGCTGTCGGCAGGGAGCTGCTGCGCAGCGAGCTGCACCTCGCCAGTTAGGAGTGGTAGTAGGTGCGCCATGTGCTGCTCGAGCAGCCATCCCCACGCTTCAGCCACTTGCTCGAAGAGAGCGATAAAGGCTTCTGGATCATCATGCAGGCCCATCTTCGTAAGGGTGACATGGGGAGGGTGCACTGCGGTGGCGGTCAAGGCCCCTGCCGATGCGAGTAGATGCCAGAACACCTGTCGATCTTCCTGCTGGGCCAGCATTACGGCTTCAAAGCAATGTTCTTGCTCCTTCTGGAGGGTGATCAGCTCTTGATGCTGGTTCTGCTGGGCGGTAGTGAGGGCATGGATGAGATCCTTAAAATAGGGAGGATTCCATGTGGTGGTTCCCTTCCGTACTCCCGGCTTTTGGCACCACTGTAATAAGTCCCTGATAGGGGTGGAGTACAGAAGCATGGGAGGCGAGAGATGACATTCACACACACTTATTTTTCTTTCGCTTTTCAGCTTTAACATCTGTTTAGCCACACACAGACACATGTGCGCATACACAGCTATGTTCTGGTCAGGGGAGAGATCCCTTCTCTCTGCTCTCTCCCTCCTTTTCTATCCTCCTCCATCACTGCAACACACACACACACACACACACACACACACACACACACAAAACATTAATTGACAACAGGTGCATTGACTTTGCCACGCACCTTCCCTGGCCCTGCCCTCTATTCACAAACTGATTGTAGGCCATGCCCCGGCTGCCACAAATGTGTTCTGCTGCCCTGTGACACGACGTGAGCAGCAGTTTGAAAAAGATGCAGAGGTTGGCTTCATGGAAGAAGCATTTGTTTGCCACACCCTTCTGGACTGGTAACTGTCATTTGACAGGGAGGATAGTTAGTGAGTGTGTGTATATCAACTTTTATTCAAGACACAAGAAGGTCCATATAGACAGCACAGTACGTGAAAAAAATGGAAATGGGCAAGGACAAATTGGGGACAAAATGTCGGGAGGGGAGCAGGAGGTTTTTATGAAAGCAATATAGTTTCAATTAAAAAAGACTCTGTAGCAAAACTAATAAGTAAATAAATTATAACAATAATTCAATAAAAGTTAATCTTCATAAAATTTGCCTATACAAGTATAAGATATCTAATTGCACAATAACTTTCTTAATGGAGCACAGTCCATTAAAAACACAGAAAAATTAGACTCAAGTAAACTGCATGGTTTTAATATTTAAATATTAGGGAGCTATTACATGTTAGCTTTTCTAACATCACCTAGCATTATCTCACTATAACTCTGGTTTATACTTTTTGTACTTACCACGGTTTAATAAAATAATTGAAACTATGTAGTTTTTCAAACCTTATATGAAAATAAAAAGAAATTAAAATGAGCCACCTGTTATCTAGTATTGCAAAGTTAATGGAACTGTATGATTTACTTTCATTAATATACTGTATAGTCACATCAGTGATTATAACTGTACAATAAGGTCCTTTTAATGATAAGAAATGTTAAGAAAATACCAAATTATATCAGGATAGCTAATTAGTTAATATTAACTAACTGCAAAGTCTGTAATTATGACTTTATAAGTGGGAATATGGAAAGAACTGGCACTGACACAGAATGGTATGGCTAATGTTCAGGTCAGATGGCAGAAAGACGCATGCTGCGACCTGCGATTGGTCGGGTGGTGACTGATCGCAGGTGGACGCAGGTGTCTCACCTCATCTCATTATCTCTAGCCGCTTTATCCTTCTACAGGGTCGCAGGCAAGCTGGAGCCTATCCCAGCTGACTATGGGCGAAAGGCGGGGTACACCCTGGACAAGTCGCCAGGTCATCACAGGGCTGACACATAGACACAGACAACCATTCACACTCACATTCACACCTACGGTCAATTTAGAGTCACCAGTTAACCTAACCTGCATGTCTTTGGACTGTGGGGGAAACCGGAGCACCCGGAGGAAACCCACGCGGACACGGGGAGAACATGCAAACTCCACACAGAAAGGCCCTCGCCGGCCCCGGGGCTCGAACCCAGGACCTTCTTGCTGTGAGGCGACAGCGCTAACCACTACACCACCGTGCCGCCTGGACGCAGGTGTTTTGCATTAAATCCTTTATTGTGGTCAGATGTATGGCAAGACGCAGAGTTTTTAAGCTGTTACTGTCATGTACGGTAGTTGAAATGTGTGTGCACATATACTGTGATGTATACGGGGGGTGAACACTAGAAGGAGATTAACAGACGGAGATGCAATTGTTGTATACGTGTTGCCACAGAAGTTCCAAGTAAAGTTTATACGTGATTAAACGCCTCAGGAGTAATCCTTGACATGGTGTCAGAAGCACAAGACTCGGAGAGTCATGGCGAAATTCAACCCCCTGATGAACTTTTCATTCGATAAGCCTGCAGAGTGGCCAGATTGGAAGCAGCGTTTTGTGAGGTTCAGAACTGCTACCAAACTTAATAAAGAAGAAGGCGCGGTGCAGGTGAGCAGCCTGATTTATGCAATGGGAAGTGAGTCAGAGAATGTTTTTCGTTCGTTCTTGTTTGCGGAGAATGAAGACATGGATGATTTTGATATTGTACTGGCGAAGTTTGATGAGTACTTTGTGCCACGGAGGAATGTGATTCACGAGTGAGCATGTTTTCACCAACGTCTGCAAAGACCAGGAGAAAAAGCAGAGACTTTTATCAGAGCTTTGTATGAACTTTCAGAACATTGTGACTTCGGTGCGAATCGAGAAGAAAATATTTGTGACCGAATCGTTGTTGGAATACTCGACAAAGAGCTTTCACAAAAACTCCAGCTAATGAAGGATCTGACACCATAGAAACAGTCGGGCAGTCAGAGGAAGTCGCTTCACAAGTTAGCATCCAAGGAGAGGCAACTGGAGTTGTGCACAAAGTTAGTCACTGTTAGGGTTTTGCTGGGATTCGAACCTGGTTCGTTGGTGTGATAATCCAGCAAACCCCCACTAGGCCACCAGGGGGATGACTCAAATGCAGAGGCGTGAGGCGGAAGTAGAAAAAGAATCAAAAGGTTTATTTAAACTATATACACTATATACAGGGCAAAACAAAAGACAAAAAAAAAACCAAAGAGTATTATCCAAAAGAAAAGCAAAGTGCAAAAATTCAAAAGCTAAGAAGATCAAAAAACACAGTACAAAGGAAACTGGAGATAAACATAACAGCACAAAGACTCCGTGACAAGAGGACTGAACTCAGGGGTATAAATAGACAAACTAATTAAGGACACAGGTGAAGATAATTAGGCAATTAACACAAACACAAAACACAGGAACAGTGGCGGCCTCTAGAGGCCAAAATAAACACGACATGAAAAGGAAATAACAGCGGCCTCTAGAGGCCAAAACAGTCCTAGTCCTAACAGGACCCCCCCCTCTAGGAGCGTCTCCTGACGTTCCCAGGGCGATCCGGATGGGCCGAATGGAAGTCCCGGCATAGTTCTTTATCAAGGACATCCCGAGCAGGAACCCAGCAGCGCTCCTCAGGACCATAGCCCTCCCAGTCCACCAGATATTGCAACCCGCCGCGGACCCGGCGGGAGTCAAGCAGGCGATTCACAGTGAACACAGTCTGCCCCTGGAAGATGCGGGGGGGTGGGGGGTTCCTAGGGGCAGGGGCATACGTAGACGTCAGTACGGGCCGTAACAGGGAAACATGGAAAGTGGGGTTGATCCTCAGAGTCCGGGGCAACTGGAGCCGGTAGGAGACAGGGTTCACCCTGCGCACCACCTTGAAGGGGCCAATGTAGCGAGGAGCAAGCTTGCGGTTCTCCACCCGCAGTGGAAGGTCCTTAGTGGACAGCCAAACACGCTGCCCAGGGCGGAAAGCGTGTGCAGGTCTTCTATGGCGGTTGGCCTGAGTCTGGTTGGTTCTGGAGGTCTGTATGAGGGTCTTCCTGACCTTGCTCCAGGTCTTGCGACACCGTCTCACATATTGGTTGACCGAGGGCACCCCCGCGTCCTCCTCCTGGTCCAGGAACAGAGGTGGCTGGAACCCGAATTGGCACTGGAATGGCGACAGCTTGGTGGCCGATGACTGCAGGGTGTTGTGGGCGTACTCCGCCCATGGCAGCCAGGTGCTCCACGATGTCGGGTTATCCATAGCCAGGCCTCGCAGGGTGGTTTCCAGGTCCTGGTTGAGCCTCTCCGTCTGACCATTGGACTGTGGGTGAAACCCAGAGGAGAGGCTGGCAGTGGCTCCGATGACCTTGCAGAACCCGTGCCACACTCGGGAGGAGAACTGGGGCCCTCGGTCTGAGACGATGTCCTGTGGAAGACCAAAGACTCGGAAGACATGATTAAACAAAAGTTTCGCAGTTTCAAGAGCAGAGGGGAGTTTGCACAGTGGTATGAAGCGGCAGGCCTTGGAGAATCTGTCAACTAAGACCAAAATGACCGTGTTACCTTGTGACTCAGGGAGACCCGTGATAAAGTCGACTGCCACGTGGGACCAGGGACGCCGGGGAATGGTCAGAGGATGCAGGAGACCCTGGGGACGCTGTCGTGGGTTCTTGGTTCTGGTGCAAACCTCACAGGACAGGACAAATGACCTTACTTCCTTCTCCATGTTAGGCCACCAGAAGCGTCTTTTCAGGAAGTCCAGGGTCCTCCGAGCTCCCGGGTGGGCAGTGAGAGGGGAAGAGTGACCCCACTGGAGAACCTTGGCCCGGGCTTGATGTGGGACGTACAAGAGGCCTGGTGGCCCCGTCCCAGGACCGGGGTCCTGGCGTTGGGCTCGTCGGACAGCCTCCTCAATACCCCAGCGAACAGGGGCCACAATCCGGGACACAGGGATAATAGGCCCGACTTCATTCTCCCTGTTAGTGGCAGAGAACAGTCTGGACAGTGCGTCAGGTTTGGTGTTCTTGGAGCCGGGGCGGTATGAGAGGGTGAAGTCAAACCGACTGAAAAACAGGGCCCACCTAGCCTGTCGAGGGTTCAGTCTCTTGGCTTGCTGGAGGTACTCCAGGTTCTTGTGGTCAGTCCAAACCAGGAATGGATGTTGTGCTCCCTCCAGCCAGTGCCTCCACTCCTCAAGGGCCAGTTTGACCGCTAGCAGTTCTCGATCCCCCACATCGTACCGGGACTCAGCAGGACTCAGGCGGTGGGAGAAGTAAGCGCAGGGGTGCAGCTTTCCTTCCGAACGTTGAGAGAGCACCGCGCCGACACCACTGTCCGAGGCGTCCACCTCCACGATGAATGGTTGGGAGGTGTCCGGGAGAACCAGAATGGGTGCCGTGCAGAAGCGGTCCTTGAGGTCTTTGAACGCCTTTTCTGCCTGAGGAGACCAGCCATAAGATCCACCTGTCCCTTTGGTGAGGTCTGACATGGGTGCTGCCACAGAACTGAAGTTCCTGATGAACTTGCGGTAGAAGTTAGCGAATCCTAAGAACCGCTGAACCTCCTTAACGGACTTGGGAGTAGGCCAATCCCGGACGGCCAGGGTCTTGGCAGGGTCCATTTGGAGTTGGCCTGTCCGTACAATAAATCCCAGAAAGGAGACCTCGGGAACATGAAATTCGCATTTCTGGGCCTTGGCGAACAGATTGTTCTGTAGCAGCCTCTGGAGAACCTGGCGGACATGGTGGCGGTGCTCCTGCACGGTCTTGGAAAAGATAAGGATGTCGTCGAGGTAGACAAAAACGTATAGGTTAATCATGTCCCTTAAGACGTCGTTGATTAGGGCCTGAAAAACAGCTGGTGCGTTGGTGAGTCCGAAGGGCATCACCTGGTATTCGTAGTGCCCAGACGGGGTGTTAAAGGCAGTCTTCCACTCGTCTCCCTGTCGGATACGGATGAGGTGGTATGCGTTCCGTAGGTCCAACTTGGTGAAGACGGTGGCGCCTTGGAGCAGGTCGAAAGCTGTGGACATCAGCGGAAGGGGATATCGGTTGCGCACAGTGATCTTATTCAGGCCCCTGTAATCAATACATGGTCGGAGCCCCCCATCCTTCTTGCCGACAAAGAAGAAGCCGGCTCCAGCAGGTGAAGTGGAGGGTCGAATAAACCCAGAGACCAGGGCATCTTTGAGGTATTCCTCCATGGCCTTGCGTTCTGGCTGAGAGAGTGAAAACAGTCTGCCACGAGGAGGGGTAGTCCCAGGGAGCAAGTCGATGGCACAGTCGTAGGCCCGGTGCGGAGGAAGAACGGCGGCCCTGCTCTTGCTGAATACCTCCTTGAGATCCCAGTACTCTGTGGGAACTTGAGATAACTCGGTGAGATCAGGGGGCTCGGCAGGAGACACAGGAGAGCTAGAGAGCAGACAAGAGGCATGGCATGCAGGGCCCCATTCCACAACCTGGCTTGTTACCCAGTCTATGCGAGGGTTGTGGCGAGTAAGCCAAGGAAGGCCTAGAATAACTGGGAACTCAGGTGAAGGAATCAGGTGCAGGGATATTTCTTCCTTGTGACCTTGAGACTGGAGGAAAACTGGAGAAGTAACTTGGGTGACTCTTCCATCACCTAACGCTTGGCCATCGAGGGCAGACACAGACAGTGGGACTTCAAGAGGTGCAGTCGGAATATTGATGCTTTGGGCGAAGTGAATATCCATAAAGTTCCCAGCCGCCCCTGAGTCTATCAAAGCTTGACAAGAGTGGACAGACTCACCCCAGGAGATGGAGACCGGGATGTAGATTCCTTGGCCAGGGAGTCCGGGAGAGAGGGTAGGCCCCGTCACAACCCTCCCTCGGCTGGACGGGGCGGTCCTTTTCCCAAGAGTTCGGGACATGATGCTCGGAAGTGACCAGGCTTGCCACAGTAGATGCAGCACTTGTCCCTCCTTCTGCGCTCCCTCTCAGATGCGGAGAGGCGAGTACGACCCACTTGCATGGGTTCTGGACAGTCACTGAAGGAGGTAGACGGTCTCCAGGTAGAGGTAGGGAGGCTGGGGGGGCTCAAGGCTTGGTGGCGTTCTCTCATCCTGTTGTCCAGACGAATAGCATGCGAGATGAGGGTTTCGAGGTCACTTGGGCATCCAATAGAGGCCAGACCGTCCTTGATGGGGTCAGACAGACCATGGTGGAAGGCTGACACCAGGGCAGTCTCGTTCCATCCACTTACTGCTGCGAGTGTTCGGAACGAGATGGCGTAATCTGCGACGCTTCCTCCTTGCCGGATGGACATGAGCTTTCGGGCTGCGTCGGTACTGATGTCTGCCTGATCGAAGACCCGAAGCATCTCTTCAGAAAACAGCTGGAAATCAAAGCACTCAGGTCCCTGTCTTTGCCAGATAGCAGTAGCCCAGGCTCGCGCCTTACCAGCTAATAAGGTGATCACAAAGGCAATCTTGCGGCGATCCGTAGTGTAGGTGGTAGGCTGAAGCTCAAAGGTGAGTTGACACTGGGTAAGGAACTCTCGGCACTCACTGTGCTTGCCGTCATAACTCTGTGGTGCAGGAAGGCTGGGTTCGCGAGGTGAAGAAGGCAGCATTGCAGGAGGCACTGGAGCAGGAGTGGGAGCTGGATCAGGAGCAGGAACTGGATCAGGAGCAGGAGATGCAGGCAGAGATGTCAGCTGTGCCAGGGTTTTCCCAATTTGCTGAAGCAGTTCCTCGTGGCGAGCGAGGGCCTCACGTTGGCTGGTGAGCGTACGTCCATGAGCGTCCATGGTCGCTCCGAAGCGTGTCAAAGCTGCCATAATTCCCTGAAGGTTGGCCGGGTAGACAGTTGAAGCAGCCTCTGCTGAGTCGGTCATGACGGAGTCTTTCTGTTAGGGTTTTGCTGGGATTCGAACCTGGTTCGTTGGTGTGATAATCCAGCAAACCCCCACTAGGCCACCAGGGGGATGACTCAAATGCAGAGGCGTGAGGCGGAAGTAGAAAAAGAATCAAAAGGTTTATTTAAACTATATACACTATATACAGGGCAAAACAAAAGACAAAAAAAAAACCAAAGAGTATTATCCAAAAGAAAAGCAAAGTGCAAAAATTCAAAAGCTAAGAAGATCAAAAAACACAGTACAAAGGAAACTGGAGATAAACATAACAGCACAAAGACTCCGTGACAAGAGGACTGAACTCAGGGGTATAAATAGACAAACTAATTAAGGACACAGGTGAAGATAATTAGGCAATTAACACAAACACAAAACACAGGAACAGTGGCGGCCTCTAGAGGCCAAAATAAACACGACATGAAAAGGAAATAACAGCGGCCTCTAGAGGCCAAAACAGTCCTAGTCCTAACAAGTCACAAGTTCAACAAGAACACGAAATACCGTGGTAAGCAAAAAGGGGGGAATAGGAATAATGGAAATGAAAAGTGTGGAAAGTGCAGGAAAGTACGCCATAAGAAGGACGAAAACTGCCCTGCGCGTGAATCCACATGCAACGCATGCAACAAAGTTGGGCATTGGACTAGAGTGTGCAGGAATAAGAAAGCAGTGAGTGAGGTTACTGAGCAGCAACCGTCATACTTCCTAGGGGCAGTGAGTAAAGCCACAGATGGTTCATCAGGGCAATGGGCTGTCAAGCTGCTGGTAGGCTCCACTCTGGTTGAGTTCAAAATCGACACAGGGGCCGACATGAACATCATCTGGGAGGAAACCTACCACTCACTCAGACCCAAAACACCACTGGAGCCCACAGACATTCCACTGGATAGCCCTGGCGGAGAGTTGCAGTGCATAGGGCAGTTCCAGAGCACTGTAGCATACAAAGGAAAGACACATTCACTCACAGCTTACGTTATTCATGGGTGCACAGTCAGCAATCTTCTCAGCAGGCCACTGTCAGTGAAGATGAACCTAGTGAGGAGAGTGGAGGAAACAGTGTGCAGCAAAGGACACCTACAGGCATATGGTGAGCATGGGACACTAAAGGCTGAACCTGTAAGAATACAGCTGAAAGACAATGCTCAGCCATATGCCGTCCACACAGCTAGACATGTGCCACTCCCCATGCTGCAAAAGGTTCAAGAGGAACTCCAGAGAATGGAGCGAAATGGCATCATTGAAAGGGTGACACAGCCCACTGACTGGTGTGCACCCATGGTGCCAGTCTTAAAGAACAGCACAGGTAAATCTGTGTAGACCTCAAAAGGCTGAACGAGGCTGTTAAGAGAGAACAGTACATCCTGTCGACCACTGATGAGATAATAGCAAAGCTAAGTGGGGCCACAGTCTTCTCGTCACTCGATGTGGCCAGTGGGTTTTTCCAAATACCACTCCACCCTGACAGTTGTAAGCTCACTACCTTTATTATGCCGTTTAGCAGATTTAACTTCAAGAGACTTCCGTTTGGGATAAGGAGCGCTCCTGAAATTTTTCAGAGAAAGATGATGGAGACCATGCAGGGGCTTGAAGGGGTAGAGATCTTTATGGACGATGTGCTCGTGTATGGCGCCTCAGTGGGCAAACACGACCAGTGGCTAGAGAAAGCCATGCAGCGCATTGAGACGGCTGGATTGAAGCTCAACCATGAAAAGTGCTCCATCAGGCAAAACCAGCTGCAGTTCCTAGGGCACCTCATCGATAAGGATGGGATTCGGCCTGACCCCGACAAAGTTCAAGCTATACAGCAGCTACCACCACCAACAAATGTACAGGAACTGAAAAGGATTCTGGGAATGATGAATTATCTGGGAAGATATATCCCCAACCTGTCCACGGTGGGACAGCCACTGTATGAGCTCCTGAAACACAAGAACATATGGACATGGGGTCATGCACAACAAGAAGCTTTCAGACACACAAAAGAGCTACTGATGACAGCACCAGTCCTTGCTTATTATGATGTGGGCAAGCCTACGGCTGTGTCAGCAGACACCAGTAGTTATGGACTGGGGGGTGTACTCCTTCAGCTCCATGGGCTACAATGGAAACCCGTCGCATATTGCTCCAGACGCCTCACCGAAGCTGAAACATGCTATGCCCAGATTGAAAAAGAATGTCTGGTGGGCGTGTGGGCGTGTGAGAAGTTTGACAGATATCTCACTGGACTGGAGTGGTTTAAACTGATAACTGACCACAAACCTCTAGTGCCGCTCATCAACAGCCATAGCCTGGACAACGTACCACCATGGTGTCAGCGTCTCCTCATGAGGCTGATGAGATTCAGCCCCATGGCAGAGTATGCTCCTGGGAAAACTCTGATTGTCGCAGACACCCTGTCCCGTAGTCCGCTGTCCAACACATGTACTGAGATGGACAGTCAGAGCGATGTGGCGTGGCATGTTGCTAGTGTAGTGGGGGGAATCCCTGCTAGCCAGAGCAGAATGGATGAGCTCAAAATGGCTACTGCGTTGGATGCCAATCTGCAGTCAGTCATTAAGTTCATACACACTGGATGGCCAGAACACATCAGCAAAGTGCCTGTGAGTATAAGAGAATATGTTCAGGTTAAAGCAGAGCTGTCAGAGCACAATGGCCTTGTCCTCAGAGGATGCAGAATTGTAGTTCCACAGCCAATGAGAAATGAGATTCTCCAGAAAATCCACGAAGGTCACTAAGGCTTACAGTAGCTAAATGTAGGGAAAGGGCGCGCTCATCAGTGTGGTGGCCTGGACTCTCTACAGAGATAAGCAACCTCGTGACCTCATGCCAGGTGTGCCTTGAACTGAAAAGAACACAACAAAAAGAGCTTCTCATTCCTACGCCACTCCCTGATCGTCCCTGGAAGAGAATCGCAATGGACCTCTGTGAGTACAATCACCAAAACTACCTGGTTATCTCAGACTATTACTCCAGATTTATAGAAATACTGCACATTCCCTCAACAACTCATGCACATGTCATACTCAAGCTGAAGGCCATTTTCACCAGGTTAGGCATTCCAGACGAGGTGGTGACTGATAACGGGCCGCAGTTCTCTAGCTCTGAGTTTCAGGAGTTTGCGAGGCAGCATGACTTCAGGCACTGCACGTCCAGCCCCCATCACCCGCAGGGTACTGGGCATGCAGAAAGAGCCATTCAGATGGCCAAGAAGATCCTCATGCAAGCTGATCCTGTGATGGCCCTAATGATTTATAGGTCCACTCCGTGCTCCTCCACCGGCTACAGCCCTGCAGAGCTATTAATGGGGAGAAAGATTAGGACAACACTCCCTACCTTGGAGAAGAATCTTCAACTGAAATGGCCCAGCAGATCAGCGGTGAAGGAGAAGGATGAGAAAGAGAAGGCCAAGCAGGCCTACTACTACAATCGCCGCCATGGAGCCCGACTCTTACCTGTCCTGCAGCCAGGTGATGCGGTGAGGTCCAAGTTGGACCATGAGACATCATGGTCATTACCAGCGGTAATATCAAGTGAAAGCATCACTCCAAGATCTTTCATCATCAAGACACAGCAGGGAGCTGAGCTTCGGCGGAATCACCTTCACCTTCAACCTGAGCCGGTTCCTTAGTCTTCCTCAGCAGCAACCAGCGAGAACACAGGGACAAACTCTGACATGTTAGAAACTGTTCCCACCAGTCAGAGTGAGGCTACGCCAGCAAGCCCTATGCCCGGTCAGACTGTGACCAGATCTGGACGGGTGTGCAAGCCAGTCAACAGGCTCGACCTGTACATTGAGCATATGGCCTTTGGGGGGGGGGAATAACAAAAGGGGAAAGTAAGAAATGTGAAAAAAAAGAAATGTTGTATTGAAATGGCATTAATGTTGACAATGCTGATTTATGTTGTAAAAGAAAGTTTATTGGCCAGATTTACAGTGGGGCAAAAAAGTATTTAGTCATTCACCAATTGTGCAAGTTCTCCCACTTAAAAAGATGAGAGAGGCCTGTAATTTTCATCATTGGTATACCTCAACTATGAGAGACAAAATGAGAAAAAAAAATCCAGAAAATCACATTGTCTGATTTTTAAAGAATGTATTTGCAAATTATGGTGGAAAATAAGTATTTGGTCATAACAAAAGTTCATCTCAATACTTTGTTATATACCCTTTGTTGGCAATGACAGAGGTCAAACGTTTTCTGTAAGTCTTCACAAGGTTTTCACACACTGTTGCTGGTATTTTGGCCCATTCCTCCATGCAGATCTCCTCTAGAGCAGTGATGTTTTGGGGCTGTCGCTGGGCAACACGGACTTTCAACTCCCTCCAAAGATTTTCTATGGGTTTGAGATCTGGAGACTGGCTAGGCCACTCCAGGACCTTGAAATGCTTCTTACGAAGCCACTCCTTCATTGCCCGGGCAGTGTGTTTGGGATCATTGTCATACTGAAAGACCCAGCCACGTTTAATCTTCAATGCCCTTGCTGATGGAAGGAGGTTTTCACTCAAATTCTCATGATACATGGCCCCATTCATTCTTTCCTTTACACGGATCAGTCGTCCTGGTCCCTTTGCAGAAAAACAGCCCCAAAGCATGATGTTTCCACCCCCATGCTTGGTATGGTGTTCTTTGGATGCAACTCAGCATTCTTTCTCCTCCAAACATGACAAGTTGAGTTTTTACCAAAAAGTTCTATTTTGGTTTCATCTGACCATATGACATTCTCCCAATCCTCTTCTGGATCATTCAAATGCTCTCTAGCAAACTTCAGACAGGCCTGGACATGTACTGGCTTAAGCAGGGGGACATGTCTGGCACTGCAGGATTTGAGTCCCTGGTGGCATAGTATGTTACTGATTGTAGCCTTTGTTACTTTGATCCCAGCTCTCTGCAGGTCATTCACTAGGTCCCCCCGTGTGGTTCTGGGATTTTTGCTCACCGTTCTTGTGATCATTTTGACCCCACGGGGTGAGATCTTGCGTGGAGCCCCAGATCGACGGAGATTATCAGTGGTCTTGTATGTCTTCCATTTTCTAATAATTGCTCCCACAGTTGATTTCTTCACACCAAGCTGCTTATCTATTGCAGATTCAGTCTTCCCAGCCTGGTGCAGGTCTACAATTTTGTTTCTGGTGTCCTTTGACAGCTCTTTGGTCTTGGCCATAGTGGAGTTTGGAGTGTGACTGTTTGAGGTTGTGGACAGGTGTCTTTTATACTGATAACGAGTTCAAACAGGTGCCATTAATACACGTAACGAGTGGAGGACAGAGGAGCCTCTTAAAGAAGTTGTTACAGGTCTGTGAGAGCCAGAAATCTTGCTTGTTTGTAGGTGACCAAATACTTATTTTACCAAGGAATTTACCAATTAATTCATTAAAAATCCTACAATATGATTTCCTGGATTCTTTCCACCCATTCTGTCTCTCATAGTTGAAGTGTACCGATGATGAAAATTACAGGTCTCTCTCATCTTTTTAAGTGGGAGAACTTGCACAATTGGTGGCTGACTAAATACTTTTTTGCCCCACTGTATATAAAGGTCAGGTGATTTGTGTTAAGTATACATGCTCCATGTTGAAGGGGGAGATGTCATGACACAACCGTGTTGAGGTTGGTTTGTGTCAAGGGGAAAACCCTATTTTAAGGGGGAGATGTCATGTACGGTAGTTGAAATGTGTGTGCACATACAGTGCCTTGCAAAAGTATTCATACCCCTTGAACTTTTTCACATTTTTCCACTGTACAACCATGAACTTAAAAGTTTTTTATTGAGATTTTATGTGATAGACCAACACAGAGTAGCACATAATTGTGAAGTGAAATGAAAATGATAAATGGTCTTCAAAATTTTAAACAAATAAAAATCTGAAAAATGTGGTGTGCATTAGTATTCAGCCCCCCTGCATCAATACTTTGTAGAGTCACCTTTTGCTGCAATTACAGCTGCAAGTCTTTTGTGGTATGTCTCTACCAGCTTTGCACATCTAGACACTGTAATTTTTGCCCATTCTTCTTTGCAAAATAGCTCAAGCTCAGCCAGACTGGATGGAGAGTGTCTGTGAACAGCAACTTTCAAGTCTTGCCACAGATGCTCAATGGGATTTAGGTCTGGACTTTGATTGGGCCATTCTAACACATGAATATTCTTTGATCTAAACCATTCCATTGTAGCTCTGGCTGTATGTTTAGGGTCATTGTCTTGCTGGAAGGTGAATCTCCTTCCCAGTCTCAAGTCTTTTGCAGCCTCCAACAGGTTTTCTTCCAGGATTGCCCTGTATTTAGCTCCATCCATCTTCCCATCAACTCTGACCAGCTTCCCTGTCCCTGCTGAAGAAAAGATGATGCTGCCACCACCATGTTTCACAGTGGGGATGGTGTGTGCAGGGTGATGAGCAGTGTTAGTTTTCCGCCACACACAGCACTTTGCATTTAGGCCAAAAAGTTAAACTTTGGTCTCATCTGACCAAAGCACCTTCTTCCACATGTTTGCTGTGTCCCCTACATGGCTTCTTTCAACAATGGCTTTCTTCTTGCCACTCTTCCAAAAAGGCCAGATTTGTGGAGTGTACAACTTATAGTTGTCCTGTGCACAGATTCTCCCACCTGAGCTGTGGATTTCTGCAGCCCCTCCAGAGTGATCATGGGCCTCTTGGCTGCGTCTCTGACCAGTGCTCTCCTTGCTCGCTCTGTCGGTTTAGGTGGACGGCCATGTCTTGGTAGGTTTGCAGTTGTGCCATACTTTTTCCATTTTTGAATGATGGATTGAACAGTGCTTCTTGAGATGTTCAGAGCTTGGGATTTTTTTTTTTTATAACCTAACCCTGCTTTAAACTTCTCCAGAACTTTATCCCTGACCTGTCTGGTGAGTTCTTTGGTCTTGATGCTGTTTGTACTTCAGTGTTCTCTAACAAACCACTGAGGCCTTCACAGAACAAGTGTATTTATGCTGAGAGTACAGTAAATTACACACAGTAGGACTCTATTAACTAATTAGATGACTTCTGAAGGCAATTGATTGCACTGGATTGTATTTAGAGGTATCAGAGTACATGGGGCTGAATACTAATGCACTCCACATTTTTTAGATTTTTATTTGTTTAAAATTTTGAAGACCATTTATCATTTTCGTTTCACTTCACAATTATGTGCTACTCTGTGTTGGTCTATCACATAAAATCTCAATAAAAAACTTTTAAGTTCGTGGTTGTAAGGTGGAAAAATGTGAAAAAATTCAAGGGGTATGAATACTTTTGCAAGGCACTGTATACTGTGATGTATACGAGGGGTGAACACTAGAGGGAGATTAACAGACGGAGATACAGTTGTTGTATACGTGTTGCCACAGAAGTTCCAAGTAAAGTTTATACGTGATTAAACGCCTCAGGAGTAATCCTTGACAGTCACAACAGAATGCAACCAGTTGGAAGCAGACACAGCTAGGCACAGGTTGACGCAGTGCACAGAAAACCTTTAAAAAATATAAGGCCATAAGACTGCTCGCAGGTTACTGTAAACTATTTGCAGGTGCAGTCTGTGTCTACCTGTGATGCATCCAGAGGCGCATCTTGTCACCAGTCAAGGCAGGCAGCTGCTTGGGGCCCCTGATCCACTAGGTGGCGAAAGAGAGTCGAGATTTGACACTTGCGTTTTGAAAAGTCATTGCGCGTATTAACCTGCAAATAGAAAATTGTGCCTGTCATACATAAACCAGCTATTCTTCTAATTACGACGTCAAGAAGAAAATGAAGAGGAGCTATCCACCCGGGAATGTAAAAAGAAAAAAGAGGAAGAGGAGAGAAGAAAGCAAGACAGTGGTAAGTCAGTCGAAATAATAATGAATGATGTAGTGCTATATAATGGTGCTAGTCTAGTTTCACTCGCGTTAGCATGGCCATACTTTTCTTTTGTTGATTTTAATGACTGTACTACATGGCAATTACCTTGCACTGTCTGTTAAAATGAACAGAAACTTACAGTAACTTAAGAAATATAGAAAACGCTGCTCACAAATTGTTGTTTTTATGAAACATTTATGAAAATGCTGACATCTATTTGTAACTTTTTGTAACTTCACTTTTTGTAGCGTGTGAAATAAAAAAAACATTACTGTTCACAATTTGTTGTTGATTTATTGAACTGCATGTGTTCGTAACTTCACAATTTATAACTTGTGAAATAAAAAAAACTATATTGCTTAGAATTTGTTGATGTTTTATTAAAATAAAGAGTTTGTCCTAGTGAATTTCTGTTGTGTGGGGTGGGATGGAGGGGGGGGGGGGGGATTTCTGCTTGGGGCCCCACCAGACCCTAGAATCGCCTCTGGATGCATCACAGCCATCTCTAAAGACTTGTCTTCCCCTGCATCAGCCTGCACCTAGCTGCCACTACCTGCTTCAATCTGCCATAGGTCGCTCAAGCATTGCACGACTGCCTGCCTCTACATGCGTCAACCTGCTATTTGCACTGACTGGAGGCAAATCAGAGCTGAAATGCGAATAGACTGATCCTTTTGCATCAACCTGCCTCGACTAAAGACCCTCTGCAACACTCTGCCATTATCTGCATCGTTGTGCGTTGATGCAAGACCAGTCTTGCATCTACCTGCAATTTTGTTATTGCAGGTAGATGCAAGTAGTTGAAAACTAGTTACAGCCTGCCATCTGACCTGGACATAAGTAAAATGCCATTAAGTTCACCATAGCAAATTTGATTACGCTATGTGCTACTGTAGAAGCCAGTAGAAATCAGTCAACTTATTGTTTGTTTGTTTGTTTGTTTGTTTGTTTGTTTTAAAGATTGTGCTGTACTACACTTCTACAAGCATAAAGTGAGGCCCACAAAATCAGAGAAAGTAAAAGCATTATCAAAATGGAGATAAACAACAACGAGGGAAAATCTCTGTACACAAGGGACAAGGCTGAAAACCAGCATTGGATGCCCATGATCTTTGGGACCTCAGGCAGCACTGTTTTTTTTTTTTTAAAGACATGATTCTGTCATGGAAATCACTGCTTGGGCTCAGGAACACTTCCGAAAACCACCGTCTATGAACACAGTTTGTTACTGCATCCACAACTGCAAGTTAAAACTGTTGTGTTGTAAGAATGAAAAGAAAACTAACAGGCAAGCTACTTCAGAGGAACGGTGTTTACTTCTCCCGAGTCAGAACAAGCTCTCAAGAATCATCAGATACATCAAGTCACACTGCCACCTACTGGCAGGATATAGGTATGCAGGCACACACGCATACCACATATCCCTCTTTTTTTTAAAGAATAATTCCTCTCATGAAAATACAACAGATAGTGAACGTTTAGCTGCATCAACACTTCAACAGTAACCAACCCTGCATAGTGAGTATTTACGAAATAAAAGAAACAAACCGAAATTAGCTTCTGAAGATCTCAGTATTGGCGGCACGGTGGTGTAGTGGTTAGCGCTGTCGCCTCACAGCAAGAAGGTCCTGGGTTCGAGCCCCGGGGCCGGCGAGGGCCTTTCTGTGTGGAGTTTGCATGTTCTCCCCGTGTCCGCGTGGGTTTCCTCCGGGTGCTCCGGTTTCCCCCACAGTCCAAAGACATGCAGGTTAGGTTAACTGGTGACTCTAAATTGACCGTAGGTGTGAATGAGTGTGAATGGTTGTCTGTGTCTATGTGTCAGCCCTGTGATGACCTGGCGACTTGTCCAGGGTGTACCCCGCCTTTCGCCCATAGTCAGCTGGGATAGGCTCCAGCTTGCCTGCGACCCTGTAGAAGGATAAAGCGGCTAGAGATAATGAGATGAGATGAGATGAGATCTCAGTATTCCCTAGAATCTGTAAACTACTTTTCAGCAAAACACTTATACATCACCAACAGTGACACATTTGTACTTTAATAAATTTCCAATTTTCTGTAATCTTGTGCTGATTGTAAAGAGCTTCACGTGGAAAAATACGTTAATTAGAATTGTCCATAACATCATAAATTGTGAAATTGAACACAAGTAAAAAAATCTATAAATCACACCACATTCTGCCCCTTTTTTTTAAAAAGATAGAGGTCAGGTGGCAAAATCTCCCAGCCATGCAGGCGGCTGAATCTGCCTGCGACTGCGCTGGGGCCTAGGAGGTGGTTGAGCAAGCGGGTGCGTCTGAGGAGGCACATAAACATCCTCAGGCTGTACACAGGTACTGGTTGTGTGCACCTCAGGGAAGGGGGAACTTGCAGGGGACAGGTGTATGGCATTCCATACTTTACCATCAGAAAGTTCGTAGGTTGCCGGGCCTTTCTGAGCAACAACCCGGAGGGGCTGTGTGAACTTTCTTTATAATTCCTGGCTTCCTGATCCATACATAGGAACCACACTGAAACTTTGGAGACTGTGCACCACGACATTCATCCACATAGCGCTTTACTTTGGCTTGTTTCAGAATCACAGTGTCTCTTACAGCCTCAGGCTGAGCAGATGCACGAGGCAAAGCATTGTTTTTGATGTTCAACTTGGTGCGGAATGGACGGCCATGTAGAAGTTCAGCAGGGGAGACTTGAGTCAGTGCATGGGGAGTTGCTCGATAAGTGAGGAGGAAATTCGTGACAAAGGGCTTCCAAGGCTGACCTTCAATGTTAGCTGTTTGTAGACAGTCCTTTAACACTCTGTTCCATCTCTCCACTTCTCCATTACTTTGCGGATAGTAGATGGAGCTGCGGCAATGTGTAATGTCCTGAGCTGCTAAGAAGGCCTCAAACTCAGCAGACAAGGGGGTTGCCTTCATGGCTGAAAACAGCAGACAAGAATGCAATGACAGTAGCGGACGTAACATCTGATGTAAATGCCACTTCAGGCCATTTACTGTAATAGTCCACCAATGTGATGGCAAAACGGCAGTCAGGTGGAGCAGAGTGGAATGGGCCATGATATCCATAGCAAGTTTTTCCCAGACGGCATTGGGAAAGGGCACCGGTTGCATTGGGGCAGCTCTGGTTATGGCAGTTTTGTCATGTTGGGAGCAGGTGGTGCATGACTTAATGGCAGCTTCAACATTAGAGTCCATACCTGGCCACCAATAGAGCTCCCTAAGTCTTTTTGTCCTCACCATGCCTTGGTGAGTGTCATGGGCAAGCTGTATGAGTTGTGGCTGAAGAGTCTGGGGAATCACAACTTGGTGAGTACCTCTAACTAAAACCTCATCAAGTTCAGCCAGCTCAGTCTGTACACGGTAGAAGGGCAAAAGGGCAGGTTCAAGGCCTTTAGCTGTACGGGGCCAACCATTTCTTTGCTAAGCCATAACCTGCTGTACCACTGGGTAATCTTGGTAGGCAGTATGTAGCTGCTCTGTAGTGACAGCTGCAAGGTCCACAGACACCATTGCTATGATGACATCATCCTGCTCTTGTGGGTCAGAAGAAGGCAGGGGCATGCGAGACAAACAGTCTGCTATGACGTTATCGCGACCAGGCTTGTATTCCGCAGTGTAGTTAAAGCACATGAGGCAAGCAGACCATCTCGAAATCCTCAGACCTGCTCTTCCGAAACCTCTGGTGGACAGCAGGGCAGTAAGTGGGCTATGGTTTCTGCGCAGGGTGAAGTGTCTTCCCCAAAGGTAAGTGTGCCAATGCTCAGCTGACCACACACAAGCCAAAGCCTCTTTCTCTATGATAGAATATTTCTTCTCACAGTCAGTCAGGGACCTGGATGCAAATGCAACAGTCTTTTCAGTGTCACCGTGTAGCTGGGTGAGCACTGCACCAATGCCATAGTCACAGGCGTCTGTAGTGACGAGTGTAGGGAGAGCAGGATCGAACAGTATAAGTGCTGGGCTTGTAGCAATTAGTTCTTTGAGGTGAGAAAAAGCCTCCTGAGCAGCATCAGTCCATTTAAATTCTGCATTTTTCCTCAGCAGAACACGAAGAGGTTCCACAACAGAGGCATAGCAGGGGATGAACTTTGAATACCACCCCGTGAGGCCCAGGAAGGACTGTAGGGCCGTGGCATCATGAGGGGGAGGAGCCTCTGTTATAGCAGTAACATGGTCTGAGTTGGGATGGACGCCTGAAGCAGAAACAACGTGGCCCAAAAACGAAAGTTCATTTTTCCTGAACAGGCACTTCTCCACATTTAATTTCAGTCCACTGTTGTTCAGTTGGTGCAGTACAGCTTTGAGTCATGTCTCATGCAGCATAGGAGTATCAGCATACACAATAATATCGTCTAAGTAACACTGTACACCATCCAAACCTGCCAGGATCTGTGACATCATCCTCTGGAATGCACTCGGGGCTGATGCGAGACCGTACGGAACCTTAGTGAACTGAAACAGTCCATCATGAGTGATAAAACCAGTAAGGTCTCAGCTCTCAGGGTGCAGAGGTACCTGATGATATGCATTTTGCAGGTCAATAGAGGAGAATATTTGTGCTCCTCGTAGCTCATGAAACACCTCCTCAATATGTGGCAGTGGATGGCTGTCAACAAGCACAGCCTTGTTGGGCTCACGTAGATCTGGACATATCCTGAGCTGACCTGACTTGCGATGCACCACTACTATGGGTGAAACCCATGGTGAGGAGTTGATGTGTTCAATGACACCATCCTTTTCTAGTCTCTGCAGCTACTGGGACACCGCATCACGAATGGCGAAAGGCAGACAACATAGCTTTTGCTGCACAGGCTGTATTCCAGGTCTCACAGTGACTTTGTGAACAAATCCAGTAACTGTTCCAGTCTCTGAAGCATCAGTTTCAGCAGCTGTGTACTGTACAGGGACAGCAGGGGGTGTGTTAGTAGTGACATCACCTTCTCTGATCTCAAGTTGCAGGGCATTGAAGAGATCCATACCTAAGATAGGCGTACCTGCTGGGACAATATGAATGTACTGGGACGTGCATTTTGTCATGTATGTCACCGCCAGCTCCAGACAACCTAGCATGGGTATAGGTTTCTTTATGTATGTGGTCAGAGTTTTCCTGGGCTTCAGGAGAGGAGTGTGGCTGAAGTGACTCTTGTACATGTGCTCTGGAAGAATAGAGACACCAGACCTGGTATCCACCATCAGATCAGCAGTAATTGTAGGGCCAACTGAAGCCTTCATGGAGACACTGCACATTAATTTACTGCTCAGCGTACTTGCATCATCTTCATCAACTAATAGCACTGTGACAGAGTCACTGGAAACTTCTCCCACATTGTATGAAGCAGTCCTACTCCTGCACACTCTGGCAAAATGTCCAGGCTTATTACAATGTCTGCATGTGACTGATTTAGCTGGGCACTTGGGGTAATTTGCAACGTGTGTTGAAGAGCCACGTCTGTAGCATGTCTTACCAGCAGCCGTTGAGCCATTCCAGACAGCAGTCTTTGGGGGTGGTCTGGGAAAGTTGGAGGGTTTTTGCTGCTTTTGCTTCCCACCACGAAAAGTAGTGGCCGACAACAGCCTCAGCTGCTCCTCTTGATGAAGCTATGGTTTTAGCTTCAGCAACTGCATTTTCAATATGAGCAGCAATTGTCAAAGTCTTTTCAAGTGCAAGTTTATCCTCAAGCAGCAAGTGCTCTCTGATCCGTGTATTGGACGTTTTCTCCACAATTTGGTCCCTTATCATGTCCTCAGACAATGTTCCAAACTCACATGTAACAATTAGCTCCCGCAGGGCAGCTGCATACTGAGCTGTGGACTCAACAGCTTTTGAGCTCTCTGGCGAAACTTATTCCTCTCCGCGACGACATTCAATTTGGGTACAAAAAATGTCTTTAAAGCCTTTAGTGCATCTTCGTAGGAATCACCAATCGCTGGCAGCGTGTAGAAGATCCGCTGAGCCTCCACACCGACCGTGTGTATTAGCAAAGCACGCTTCCTCTTATCCTCCATTTTGTCGGCCAGAGAAAGCACATAGTTATCAAACATGCGAATCCATGCTTCAAAAGGCACCATAGGCTCACCTGGGCTTTGTAAAAATGCTGGAGGTGGCGAAATCCCAAGCAGAGCCATCCTCGTTGCCAATATGTTGTGTTGTAAGAATGAAAAGAAAACTAGCAGGCAAGCTACTTCAAAGGAATGGTGTTTACTTCTCCCGAGTCAGAACAAGCTCTCAAGAATCATCAGATACATCAAGTCACACTGCCACCTACTGGCAGGATATAGGTATGCAGGCACACACACATATACCACAAAACCCATATATAAACAATATCCAGAAACACAGCCACCTTCTCTGGGCCCAAGCTCATTTATGATGGACTGAGGTGAAGTGGAAAACTGTCCTGTGGTCTGACAAATTGAAATTTGAAATTCTTTTTGTAAATTATGTTGTGGCAGCGGGGGCATGGCCAAGCAGCAGTCTGTGAATGGAGAGCGGGGTCGGGGAAGGTAAGTGGCTAAGTCATTCCACCTGCTGTCAATTAATGTGTGTGTGTTTGTTACAGGGATGGAGCATAAAAAGAGAGAGAGAGCAGAGAAAAGGCCCTCTCTCCCTGACCACAACGCATGTGTGAGTGAGTGAGAAAAAGAAAGGAAGGAAGGAAGCAAGCAAGCTAGCTGAAAAGCTCAATAAAGTGTTTGTGTAAACATCAACTCTCGCCTGCTGTGCTTGCCAATGAGCCAAGTACCTTATCAAAGTGGACCACCTATGCCTCTGTAACTCCCAGTCATTTCATGTCCTGCTCTGGTACCTATTTGATGGGGGCTATGTCATTAGAGGCTGATGCAGCAGAGGAGGCCATCACTCCAGAGCTCCTTCCTGTGGCTGATGCAGTGGCAGCAGAGGAGGTCATTGCTCTAGAGCTCCCTCCAGAGGCCTCAGTTCCAGAAGCAGTTCCTGAACCAGTTCCAGAGCCAGAGCAACAGCTAGAGCCAGAACCAGAGCCAAAGCTAGTTCCAGAACCAGTGCCAGAGGCCGATGGGGTGGCCTCTGCTCCACAGCCAGTTCCAGAGCCAATGCCAGAGGCCGAAGAGGCAACCTCTGCTCCGCAGCCAGTTCCAGAGCCAATGCCAAAGGCCGACGGAGCAGCCTCTGCCCCAGATTTCAGTGAAGGCATCGTTGTCCCGCTGCCTGGCTTTGAAAGCATCATTGTCCCATCACCTGGCTTTGAAGGTGTCATCGTCGTCCCACTGCCTGGCCTCGACAAGGACAAGATCAGTGCTCAGACAGAGCCTATGCCTAGTTCCAAGCCCAAGTCCATGACTAGCCCAGAACCCGAGTCCATGTCCATACCCTGTCTAGAGCCCATGCCCAGCACAGAGCCCGAGCCCAGGTCCTGGCCAGAACCCATGTCCAGTCCAGAACTTGAGCCCTCATCCATACCCTGTCTCAAGCCCAAGTCCTGTCCAGAACCCATGTCCTATCCTAAGCCTAAGTCCTGTCCAGAGCCCAAGTCCATGCTCAAGCCCAAGTCCAGTCCAGAGTCCAGGTCCTGTCTGGAGTCTGAGCCCAAGCCTCCACCTGAGCCAAGAATCCGGTTTGCTCAGAATGGAGCACCAATGGCATGGTATCCAGTACCAGGCTCCCATACCTAGGGCCATTGCAGATGGGTTTAAGCTCCCAGAGGGAGGGTTCTGTCACACCTGCATGCACTGGCACGTACAATAGACTTTCTCTCATGCGCACACGCTGGACAGCGTGCACAACAAACTGAATCTCACACATGCTCTGAACAGCATGCACTGCTAATGACTGACACATGCCGCAGATTAAGGCACAATCAGGCTGCTCATATAAGGATGCTGAAAACTCATTTACTTTGCAAAGTATTGTGTTATGAGTGACACATTATCGAGCCTTGTTGTCTTCTTGTTTTCCTGGTTTCCTGATTCCTGTTCTGTGTATTTGATTGTTACTGTCTAACCCTGTTTAACCTGTTTGTGCCGTGCCTGGCCCTTTGCCTGTTTACTGTTCATGATTTCTGCCTGCCATATTGGATTGTATGCCTGATTGTTGCTTTTATAATAAACTCTTCTGCACTTACATCTGACTCTACTCAACCCATTTATTGACAGAATACTTCGTCCTGCTGAGAGAATACTTCACCTCAGTTATAGAATGCCTCACCTGACTGACAGCCTGCTGTATTTGTGGCATCTAAATTAGCTGCCTGTGTCATTTTGACATTAAATTTTAAGCAAATTTGTCTCAACATCTAAAGTTAATATAGAGTGAAGCACATGGTCTAACAGTTCTGTTAGAAACCAAACTAAACCATTATTAAAAATAACAGCAGCAGAAGATATTTTTGCATGTAAATATATGTTAAGAAATGATTTCAAGTATAAATTGCCTCAATAATTTTGGTACCTGTAACTGCTGATAGTGCAGCAGATAACATAATATTTCAGAGGACTCTTTCAAATTGTGATACAAGCACCAAATTCGGCACAGATACTCCTTAGACATTATTCTTTTGAAAAAGTATGCGGGCCACTTGAAATTCAAGATGGCTGCCCATTTTAAAGATGGCCGCCATGTCCAGTACAGAAATATATCGTTTTGCCATAACTATGCACAGACTTGTCCGATATGGATGATTCTGGCATCAAATTATACATTTTTGACCATGTAGAATCCAAATCTGGGAGAATAAAATGACTCAGAAGCTTACTTTTGCCTTATTCTTGGCCTTTTGTAAAATAGTCCACTAACATAGCTAGCATGCATGTTTGTATAGACTGTAGCAATAATTATAGTTTGGGGTGTAAGGTGTAGCAGTAGAGGTAGAGGATGTCCTTGTCATAGCAATCAGTGTTCTGCCTCTCCTTCAAGGGATTGGTCTGCACCAGTTGTGGGTGGCCTTTGGCCAAGGACAGAACCTGAGATGGATTCCTGTACATGACCTGCACCTCTCTTTAGGACTGGAGAAGAGCAAAGGAATACTGTTCTTCCATGCCTTCACTGGTTGCGATGTTGTATCAGGCTTCCGCAGCAAAGGGAAGAAGTCTGCATGGCAAACCTGGGATGTGTATGCTGAAGCTTCTGATGTCTTTGCCAAGCTCAGCCAGTACCCACCAACAGTAGATGATGATGATCTGGAGGTCCTGGAGAAGTTTGTGGTGATAATGTATGACAGGTCCAGTACAGTTGCATGTGTTGATGATGCCAGGCTGGATATGTTTGCTTGAAAGCAGAGGCCATATGAAGCCATCCCTCCAACTCAAGCAGCACTACTTCAGCATGCAAAGCGCGCTGCCTATCAAGCAGGCTGTACTGTATATGGAGTCAGTCAACACTGCGCCAACCAGAAACACAAAGTCCTGCTGACTGGAGATGGACAAAGAGTGGAGACACATGGAAGGTCTTCTGGACAACGCTTCCACCTATTGCCGAGAGTTGCCAACAGCTGACCAAATGTGGATGCAAATCTGAATGCCGTGGAAGGTGCAAATGCTACCGATTCAGTCTCACCTGCACCGGACTATGTAGCTGCAAATGTGAGGACAAGTGAAACCATGCAGCTCACTGCTGGGGTGAACAGTGCATTTGTGAGCTCTGTATTTGACTCATTGCACTCTGCAGTGACAAACATTGACCATAACTAAACATTCCAGTTGTGCATTTAAAAATAACAAATAAATAAAATAGTTTGTAGGATATGTTCTGGTCTATGTATATTTTTCATCATATTTTTGCTAGAAATGGCAGAAAGGAGCTCCCTAGAAGGTTAAGAGTGGGATTTTTAGATTTCTCATAGTCTAAAACCTACTTTTAGACACCAAGATCATTCAAATCGGTCAAAGTGGCCAGATTATATCCCATTTTCAAGTCTGCAGCGGCGGCCATCTTGAAAATAAGCAGCCATCTTGAATTTCAGGTGGCCCGCATACTTTTTCAAAAGAATAATGTCTAAGGAGTATTTGTGCCAAGTTTGGTGCTTGTATCACCATTTGAAAGATTGTTTCAGTTATCTGCTACACTATGAGAATCCTCTCACCATCTAAATGGTGGTTTTGAAGTTATACAACTCCCATGATGCTTATCACACACTCCAGCCAAAGTCACTAGAAGTTAGCATTACCTCGTCATACCATGCACAAAACACACATTTGCCAACCAATTAACTACTGTAACTACAATAAAACCAGCATATTTGCCAACCCTCTGAGATTGAAAAGATGTAGATTAGATTACACAATGCAGTCACGCCCTTCTGGGGGGGTCCAGGAGCATGCCCCCTTGCAAAATTTTGAAAAAAAAAAGACATGCACAAACAGTGTGAAATGGTACATTCTCCTCTATTCTGAGTGCCTTGTTTGATGAAAATTTAAAAAAGGAAAATTCAGAGATCATCACTGGAAGACAACAGAAAATATGGTCAACACCTTTTCTGTCTTGATATTGATCTCCTCCAGAATCACTAGCTGCTAACACAATATTGAATAACAGTAACAGACCAGTATTAGTCACCTTGTAGGTCCACTCAAGTGGTAGGTACAAATGTACATGCATGAGATCCAACATACACATATGGCAATTTCAGTCTCAGTACACAACAGTGAAAATGACAAATCAAGTATTTTAGAAGCAAATCACTAACAGTATTTTAGAAACTAATCACATAGCATAAAATCCCTAACATTTAAAACAGCAAGTACAAAACAACTTAAATCCCTCACCTGAGTTACTATCATTGCACAGATTTCCAGGGGGATGTTAGCAGGGGGGGCGGCACGGTGGTGTAGTGGTTAGCGCTGTCACCTCACAGCAAGAAGGTCCTGGGTTCGAGCCCCGGGGCTGGCGAGGGCCTTTCTGTGTGGAGTTTGCATGTTCTCCCCGTGTCCGCGTGGGTTTCCTCCGGGTGCTCCGGTTTCCCCCACAGTCCAAAGACATGCAGGTTAGGTTCACTGGTAACTCTAAATTGACCGTAGGTGTGAGTGTGAATGGTTGTCTGTGTCTATGTGTCAGCCCTGTGATGACCTGGCGACTTGTCCAGGGTGTACCCCGCCTTTCGCCCGTAGTCAGCTGGGATAGGCTCCAGCTTGCCTGCGACCCTGTAGAAGGATAAAGCGGCTAGAGATAATGAGATGAGATGAGATGTTAGCAGGGGTCTTCACTCTTATCCGCAAAGGGCCAGTTTATTATACCGAGAGTAGTAAGTACTGTACTGTACTGTACTGACTAGCTTCTAAATGGCTGGTGTTAGCAGTGTTGTCTACACCATCTCTGAGAAACGGTGATCAGAGATGTTCAATGAAACGGTGATCAGAGGTGTTCAGAGATGTTCAATGACCAGCTGCGATTTTTTTTTTTTAAATTAGCAATTCACATAGTGAAGTGATTATAAAATATATTGTATGTAAAACAGTATGCAATAAAATGAAAATGAAATGGCAAGTTGATGTCTATCAGACTACGGTATGGCTGCTTTTCAGCTAAATCAAATAGCTAATGCATTTTTAAAAAAGCTGACACTGAGTATATGTAGAGCAGATCATTCAACACATAGTGTTGTGTATTCACAAGTTGTGTTAATTTTAAAACTACACATAACCCTGTGTAAAAAATCCTCAAACAACCCAAGCTGAATTCTTCCAAAACAATTCTATTTAATATTGACACAAAATGTGTAAACTATAGTGCTACACATTATCTATGTAATTTTTCTACACATTCCTTCTAAGAGTATCATTGATCTGAAAGTAAAGTGCAAATACTTAAAGCAAGACTGCCTTTTGATTTCATAAAATCAGTGAAATTTAATTCCCTCTGAAATTTGGTTATTGTGATATGTGTTTATTTATGTAATATCTCACAAAATATCAGGCCATTCTGTGGCTGGGAAGTTATTTAATTTGAGGGGATTCCCTAGCAAATAATGTGCATGAAATTGCCAGCTTCACACAGTCAAGCAGACAGAGGAAGTCCGTGTGCACATGAGCAGGTTTACCTTAACTGTGTACTGACAGTGACATCATTTTGTCACTAAACAAACAGCTGATCACGCCAAGGTGCTTGCTGACCACCAGTATTTATTAGTTTGGTCCTGCGTTTCCTTTCCTTTGCAGCATAACATCTTTTCTTCTCATTTTCCGCTACTGTAGTTGGTCTTCCACATTTCATTCACACACTCACACCCTCCATTTTTCTCTCCTGTTTCAAATCTGTATCCCACAAGGCCTTGCGTGAACGAGGAAAGCCCACCACATGATGCATGACATAATATCTTGAATTGGGTCATATTGAAGCAGGCAAAAATAGCAGAGAATTTAGGGCCATATGGCCCTAAATTTATTAATTAGAAAAAAACTAATAAAATTGGAAGTTTGTGATGTGAATTCAGTAGCTTTCGGTCCATTAAACAAAAATAATTGGATGTCAGGAAAGTTCTTTTTATGACCTACACTTGAAAAATCTGAAAGGCAGTCTACCTTTAAATTTAGGCTACCAATTTTTTGAGCAATTGGATTTATAAACAGATTTCATTTGACATTTGTTCAGGGTATATATAACCTTTTGATATGATCAACCTTTTATACAGACATTTCCAGTCGACTGTCACTTCCACATACTCTTCTATTCCTACTCTTCCTCTCCATCTCCAATACATTTGCCCCCACAGTCACTGTCTCTTGTCTCTCTCTCCCTCCCTTTCTGTCATGCAGAGGGACCAACTCTCCTGCCATGGGCAGGAGATCTCCCGCTTTAGGGAACATTTAGAAAATCCTCCCGACCTCCCACTGACAACATAAAATTCTCTCGCCCGCCCTTACTACACATGATTAGTTAAAAAAATATATAACTTGATACGTTTATGTTGAAGAAAATTAATAGTTGACTTTCCGCTTTTCGTGTGTCTGACATTGTATGGGTGGACTCAAGCGTGTACCCCGCAGTATATGCCGATTCCCTGGTCGGTACATCGATCGGCGTAACGGGGGGATTGGAGTGAATGCCGGAGGCATGCGCGCGCAGATCAAGCGCGCATATGAATCGAGCAGAATTCAGTACGCCACAGGGTACACACTTGAGCCCACCCAATGTCTTAGCAGTTACCGATAAAGCATACAGTGGTGCTTGAAAGTTTGTGAACCCTTTAGAATTTTCTATATTTCTGCATAAATATGACCTAAAACATCATCAGATTTTCACACAAGTCCTAAAAGTAGATAAAGAGAACCCAGTTAAACAAATGAGACAAAAATATTATACTTAGTCATTTATTTATTGTGGAAAATGATCCAATATTACATATCTGTGAGTGGCAAAAGTATGTGAACCTTTGCTTTCAGTATCTGGTGTGACCCCCTTGTGCAGCAATAACTGCAACTAAACATTTGCAGTAACTGTTGATCAGTCCTGCACACCGGCTTGGAGGAATTTTAGCCCGTTTCTCCATACAGAACAGCTTCAACTCTGGGATGTTGGTGGGTTTCCTCACATGAACTGCTCGCTTCAGGTCCTTCCACAACATTTCGATTGGATTAAGGTCAGGACTTTGACTTGGCCATTCCAAAACATTAACTTTATTCTTCTTTAACCATTCTTTGGTAGAACGACTTGTGTGCTTAGGGTCGTTGTCTTGCTGCATGACCCACCTTCTCTTGAGATTCAGTTCATGGACAGATGTCCTGACATTTTCCTTTAGAATTCTCTGGTATAATTCAGAATTCATTGTTCCATCAATGATGGCAAGCCGTCCTGGCCCAGATGCAGCAAAACAGGCCCAAACCATGATACTACCACCACCATGTTTCACAGATGGGATAAGGTTCTTATGCTGGAATGCAGTGTTTTCCTTTCTCCAAACATCACGCTTCTCATTTAAACCAAAAATTCTATTTTAGTCTCATCCATCCACAAAACATTTTTCCAATAGCCTTCTGGCTTGTCCACGTGATCTTTAGCTAACTGCAGATGAGCAGCAATGTTCTTTTTGGAGAGCAGTGGCTTTCTCCTTGAAACCCTGCCATGCACACCATTGTTGTTCAGTGTTCTCTTGATGGTAGGCTCATGAACAGTAACATTAGCCAATGTGAGAGAGGCCTTCAGTTGCTTAGAAGTTACCCTGGGGTCCTTTGTGACCTCGCCGACTATTACACGCCTTGCTCTTGGAGTGATCTTTGTTGGTGGACCACTCCTGGGGAGGGTAACAATGGTCTTGAATTTCCTCCATTTGTACACAATCTGTCTGACTGTGGATTGGTGGAGTCCAAACTCTTTAGAGATGGTTTTGTAGCCTGATGAGCATCAACAACGCTTTTTCTGAGGTCCTCAGAAATCTCCTTTGTTCGTGCCATGATACACTTCCACAAACATGTGTTGTGAAGATCAGACTTTGATAGAACCCTGTTCTTTAAATAAAACAGGGTGCCCACTCACACCTGATTGTCATCCCATTGATTGAAAACACCTGATTCTAATTTCACCTTCAAATTAACTGCTAATCCTAGAGGTTCACATACTTTTGCCACTCACAGATATGTAATATTGGATCATTTTCCTCAATACATAAATAACCAAGTATAATATTTTGTCTCATTTGTTTAACTGGGTTCTCTTGATCTACTTTTAGGACTTGTGTGAAAATCTGATGATGTTTTAGGTCATATTTATGCAGAAATATAGAAAATTCTAAAGGGTTCACAAACTTTCAAGCACCACTGTACAGATGGCACAATTCATGATACGCACAAGAGAACGCGAAACCTGCGACACTCAACCATTTTGTTTGTTTTTTTGCGTCTGCATTTCGTCTGCATTTATCATCTGCTTGTCTTTAACTTTATGTTCTCTTGAATGAGATAATGAAACGAAGTTCCGTTGGTGGAAATGGCGAAAGCCAAACTATGAAGAAAAAAATATCACTGTACATGGCAGAGGGAATGGTTCCTTTCAGATCGGTTCACTGGGCTTCACGGGGTCGAGGGACCAGACGGTGACCGGTCTCGTGTAAATTGCACATACTGCAATCTATCGGTTTCTGTGAAACACGGGGGAATCAATGACCTCAAGAAATACGTCGCTTCAGAAAATCACCAAGATAAAGTTCGGATTGCCCGTCGCGATGGTTGCCACAGACGAATGGCGGACTATTCTGGATGGCAGCAAGACGACCCTTTATCTGACAGGGCTAGATCACCAGACCAGACATGAGATTCTAATGAACTTTTCTGACTTTTTTTGTCTGACTTTTACTAACTTAGACTTAGAAATAGAATATTATTAGAAGAACATTATCATCAGAGGGTCTACCACTGGCAATTTATAATAGTCATTATTGACATTAACATTGACTTTAGGCATATTAAAGTTTGGTCTATAGTCACTGGATTTATCTAGATCTGTTACTATTAATAAGATTTAATTGACACGAAATTGACATGAAATGTGGTGAATCATTCATATCATTTTATATATATATATATATATATATATATATATATATATATATATATATATATATATATACACACACACACATATATAACAATTTACAATAAATCGAAGATTTATTGATATCAGATATATAATGCAGTAAAAATGGACTGCTTGTTTACAAAATGATAGTGAAAATGTAATCAGCGTCTCAGCCGCTTTTCAAAATAGGCAGTTTAACAGTGAATAGCTCTTAAATGAACCAATTGCTGCTCGCTTCAGGTCCTTCCACAGCATTTCGATTGGATTAAGGTCAGGACTTTGACTTGGCCATTCCAAAACATTCACTTTATTCTTCTTTAACCATTCTTTGGTAGAACGACTTGTGTGCTTAGGGTCGTTGTCTTGCTCCATGACCCACCTTCTCTTGAGATTCAGTTCATGGACAGATGTCCTGACATTTTCCTTTAGAACTCGCTGGTATAATTCAGAATTCATTGTTCCATCAATGATGGCAAGCCGTCCTGGCCCAGATGCAGCAAAACAGGCCCAAACTATGATACTACCACCACCATGTTTCACAGATGGGATAAGGTTCTTATGCTGGAATGCAGTTTTTTCCTTTCTCCAAATATAACACTTCTCATTTAAACCAAAAAGTTCTATTTTGGTCTCATCCATCCACAAAACATTTTTCCAATAGCCTTCTGGCTTCTCCACGTGATCTTTAGCAAACTGCAGACGAGCAGCAATGTTCTTTTTGGAGAGCAGTGGCTTTCTCCTTGCAACCCTGCCATGCACACCATTGTTGTTCAGTGTTCTCCTGATGGTGGACTCATGAACATTAACATTAGCCAATGTGAGAGAGGCCTTCAGTTACTTAGAAGTTACCCTGGGGTCCTTTGTGACCTCGCTGACTATTACACACCTTGCTCTTGGAGTGATCTTTGTTGGTCGACCACTCCTGGGGAGGGTAACAATGGTCTTGAATTTCCTCCATTTGTACACAATCTGTCTGACTGTGGATTGGTGGAGTCCAAACTCTTTAGAGATGGTTTTGTAACCTTTTCCAGCCTGATGAGTATCAACAACGCTTTTCTGAGGTGCTCAGAAATCTCCTTTGTTCATGCCATGATACACTTCCACAAACATGTGTTGTGAAGATCAGACTTTGATAGATCCCTGTTCTTTAAATAAAACAGGGTGCCCACTCACACCTGATTGTCATCCCATTGATTGAAAACACCTGACTCTAATTTCACCTTCAAATGAACTGCTAATCCTAGAGGTTCACATACTTTTGCCACTCACAGATATGTAATATTGGATCATTTTCCTCAATAAATAAATGACCAAGTATAATATTTTTGTCTCATTTGTTTAACTGGGTTCTCTTTATCTACTTTTAAGACTTGTGTGAAAATCTGATGATGTTTAGGTCATATTTATGCAGAAATATAGAAAATTCTAAAGGGTTCACAAACTTTCAAGCACCACTGTACACCATTGGATTGCAAAGTAGAAAATACAAGTTTTGGTTGACAAAAATATTGAAATGCAAAAACCTTGCTGCAGTGTCCAGCTTCTTGACTCCAAAGGAAGTAAGTTATTCTAAGGGGCAACATCTAACTTCTGGTGTAATCTAAAACCTGATTGGTTGAAATTCATTGGGAATACAAGCTGTTCCAAGTCTCCCCATTCTCCCCTACTCTGCATACATACGGTACCAGTCAAAAGTTTGCACACACCTTCTAATTCAATGGTTTTTCTTTATTGTTATTAATTAAAATATGCTTAACAGTACATTACATTACATATTAAAGTAATGATCGACTGATCTTTCTCCTTACTTAGTTGAGCAGTTCTTGACATGATGTGGATTACTATAGTTGTGGAATAGGGCTATTTACTATTTGATCATCTCAAAATCATTAAGAAGGCAAGAAATTCATTAAGTAACTTTTGAAAAGGCAAACCTGTTAATTGAAAAGCATTCCCAGTGACTACTTCATTAAGCTAGTAAAGATACAACCCCGATTCCAAAAAAGTTGGGACAAATTGTAAATAAAAACGGAATGCAATGATGTGAAAGTTTCAAAATTCCATATTTTATTCAGAATAGAACATAGATGACATATCAAATGTTTAAACTGAGAAAATGTATCATTTAAGGAGAAAAATTAGGTGATTTTAAATTTCATGACAACAACACATCTCAAAAAAGTTGGGACAAGGCCATGTTTATCACTGTGAGACATCCCCTTTTCTCTTTACAACAGTCTGTAAACGTCTGGGGACTGAGGAGACAAGTTGCTCAAGTTTAGGGATAGGAATGTTAACCCATTCTTGTCTAATGTAGGATTCTAGTTGCTCAACTGTCTTAGGTCTTTTTTGTCGTATCTTCCGTTTTATGATGCGCCAAACGTTTTCTATGGGTGAAAGATCTGGACTGCAGGCTGGCCAGTTCAGTACCCAGACCCTTCTTCTACGCAGCCATGATGCTGTAATTGATGCAGTATGTGGTTTGGCATTGACATGTTGGAAAATGCAAGGTCTTCCCTGAAAGAGACGTCATCTGGATGGGAGCATATGTTGCTCTAGAATCTGGATATACCTTTCAGCATTGATGGTGTCTTTCCAGATGTGTAAGCTGCCCATGCCACACACACTAATGCAACCCCATACCATCAGAGATGCAGGCTTCTGAACTGAGCACTGATAACAACTTGGGTTGTCCTTCTCCTCTTTAGTCCAAATGACACGGCGTCCCTGATTTCCATCAAGAACTTCAAATTTTGATTCGTCTGACCACAGAACAGTTTTCCACTTTGCCACAGTCCATTTTAAATGAGCCTTGTCCCAGAGAAGACGTCTGCACTTCTGGATCACGTTTAGATATGGCTTCTTCTTTGAACTATAGCATTTTAGCTGGCAACAGCGGATGGCACGGTGAATTGTGTTCACAGATAATGTTCTCTGGAAATATTCCTGAGCCCATTTTGTGATTTCCAATACAGAAGCTTGCCTGTATATGATGCAGTGCCGTCTAAGGGCCCGAAGATCACGGGCACCCAGTATGGTTTTCTGGCCTTGACCCTTACGCACAGAGATTCTTCCAGATTCTCTGAATCTTTTGATATTATGCACTGTAGATGATGATATGTTCAAACTCTTTGCAATTTTACACTGTTGAACTCCTTTCTGATATTGCTCCACTATTTGTCGGCGCAGAATTAGGGGGATTGGTGAGCCTCTTCCCATCTTTACTTCTGAGAGCCGCTGCCACTCCAAGATGCTCCTTTTATACCCAGTCATGTTAATGACCTATTGCCAATTGACCTAATGTGTTGCAGTTTGGTCCTCTAGCTGTTCCTTTTTTGTACCTTTAACTTTTCCAGCCTCTTATTGACCCTGTCCCAACTTTTTTGAGATGTGTTGCTGTCATGAAATTTCAAATGAGCCAATATTTGGCATGAAATTTCAAAATGTCTCACTTTTGACATTTGATATGTTGTCTATGTTCTATTGTGAATACAATATCAGTTTTTGAGATTTGTAAATTATTGCATTCTGTTTTTATTTACAATTTGTACTTTGTCCCAACTTTTTTGGAATCGGGGTTGTAATACCAATTGTGTGCAAAGCTGTCAAGGTAAATTTTGAAGATTCTAAAATGTGAAACATAGTTTGTTTCTTTTAACCATTTTTTAAAATTTACCACACAATTCCAAATATGTCCCATATGTTATTTCATAGTTGTGATGTCTTCAGTATTGTTCTACAATGTAGAAAATACAACCCCAATTGAAAAAAATCTTGATACTGTATAAACCATAAATAAAAACAGAATGCGATAATTTGCAAATTATGGAAATTCTATATTTCACTGAAAATAGGACAAAGCAGGGGCGTTTCTAGCTATTGAAAGTCCAGGGTCTTTCAAGTCAAGTCAAGTCAAGTTTTCCTAGGGCTTGTATTTTTTGAGGGAGATTAGCATACAGTAGATGGATTGGGGAGGTTATATCTACAACCCCAATTCCAAAAAAGTTGGGACAAAGTACAAATTATGAATAAAAACGGAATGCAATGATGTGGAAGTTTCAAAATTCCATATTTTATTCAGAATAGAACATAGATGACATATCAAATGTTTAAACTGAGAAAATGTATCATTTAAGGAGAAAAATTAGGTGATTTTAAATTTCATGACAACAACACATCTAAAAAAAGTTGGGACAAGGCCATGTTTACCACTGTGAGACATCCCCTTTTCTCTTTACAACAGTCTGTAAAGGTCTGGGGACTGAGGAGACAAGTTGCTCAAGTTTAGGGATAGGAATGTTAACCCATTCTTGTCTAATGTAGGATTCTAGTTGCTCAACTGTCTTAGGTCTTTTTTGTCGTATCTTCCATTTTATGATGTGCCAAATGTTTTCTGTGGGTGAAAGATCTGGACTGCAGGCTGGCCAATTCAGTACCCAGACCCTTCTTCTACGCAGCCATGATGCTGTAATTGATGCAGTATGTGGTTTGGCATTGTTATGTTGGAAAATGCAAGGTCTTCTCTGAAAGAGACATTGTCTGGATGGGAGCATATGTTGCTCTAGAACCTGGATATACCTTTCAGCATTGATGGTGTCTTTCCAGATGTGTAAGCTGCCCATGCCACACACACTAATGCAACCCCATACCATCAGAGATGCAGGCTTCTGAACTGAGCGCTGATAACAACTTGGGTCGTCCTTCTCCTCTTTAGTCCGAATGGCATGGCGTCCCTGATTTCCATAAAGAACTTCAAATTTTGATTCGTCTGACCACAGAACAGTTTTCCACTTTGCCATAGTCCATTTTAAATGATCCTTGGCCCAGAGAAGATGTCTGCGCTTCTGGATCATGTTTAGATACGGCTTCTTCTTTGAACTATAGAGTTTTAGCTGGCAACGGCAGATGGCACGGTGAATTGTGTTCACAGATAATGTTCTCTGGAAATATTCCTGAGCCCATTTTGCGATTTCCAATACAGAAGCATGCCTGTATGTGATGCAGTGCCGTCTAAGGGCCCGAAGATCACAGGCACCCAGTATGGTTTTCCGGCCTTGACCCTTACGCACAGCGATTCTTCCAGATTCTCTGAATCTTTTGATGATATTATGCGCTGTAGATGATGATATGTTCAAACTCTTTGCAATTTTACACTGTTGAACTCCTTTCTGATATTGCTCCACTAGTTGTCGGTGCAGAATTAGGGGGATCGGTGATCCTCTTCCCATCTTTACTTCTGAGAACCACTGCCACTCCAAGATGCTCTTTTTATACCCAGTCATGTTAATGATCTATTGCCAATTGACCTAATGAGTTGCAATTTGGTCCTCCAGCTGTTCCTTTTTTGTACCTTTAACTTTTCCAGCCTCTTATTGCCCCTGTCCCAACTTTTTTGAGATGTGTTGCTGTCATGAAATTTCAAATGAGCCAATATTTGGCATGAAATTTCAAAATGTCTCACTTTCGACATTTGATATGTTGTCTATGTTCTATTGTGAATACAATATCAGTTTTTGAGATTTGTAAATTATTGCATTCCGTTTTTATTTACAATTTGTACTTTGTCCCAACTTTTTTGGAATCGGGGTTGTATTTTTACAATAAATATTATCACCCACACACATTCAAAGGGGGCGGCACGGTGGTGTAGTGGTTAGCGCTGTCACCTCACAGTAAGAAGGTCTGGGTTCAAGCCCCGTGGCCAGCGAGGGCCTTTCTGTGCGGAGTTTGCATGTTCTCCCCGTGGGTTTCCTCCGGGTGCTCCAGTTTCCCCCACAGTCCAAAGACATGCAGGTTAGGTTAACTGGTGACTCTAAAATTGACCGTAGGTGTGAATGTGAGTGTGAATGGTTGTCTGTGTCTATGTGTCAGCCCTGTGATGACCTGGCGACTTGTCCAGGGTGTACCCCGCCTTTCGCCCGTAGTCAGCTGGGATAGGCTCCAGCTTGCCTGCGACCCTGTAGAACAGGATAAAGCGGCTAGAGATAATGAGATGAGATGAGATCAGACGAGACACATTCAAAGGTTTTGATATCTTTATGACTGACTTTTGCACTGCTCTTTTTAAATATATATAGTTCACTTCAGTTTCTGTCCGCTAAATATTAAGTTATCATCAACATCCACAGTGTCTCAGGAAACTGAGACATGTGTCAATTGACTATTAAATATCATTATGTATGATCAGTTTAATAAAATATATCATTTCTCATTCACATATCTCTCCTTTAGGACCACAAAGACAAATTCTAAGCTACTATTATATTACAACATTCAAACTCCCAGATGACATCCCGTCTCACAAGACTATAATCATATAAATATGTCTTCCAAGTTTCACACACATGCACACAAATACCATTTTCTCCAATGCATCCAGGCTCAGTTGACTGTAGCAGCTCATTTGTGGTGTCTGGATGACACAAGTTTATGTTGACATTCATATTGAGTGGCATAACAAAAAACTATTTTATCCCTATATGTGACAAATATGCCAAAGGCTGGCTATGGTTTGGTCAGCTGGCTGGTTCTACGTAGGCTACATGTAGTGTTAAAACATATGATTAAGTTATGTCAGAGCAACTATTGGTGTCTACATGAACACATATTGTTGTTGACCTGTTAAATAAACTTAGTGGGGCAAAATAGACCACCATTTAGATATTCGCTCAACCACTCGAACCCCCCCGAGGAGCTCCCTCCAGGAGCTACATTCTTCCTAGGATGCCCTCTCCCTCTGGGTGCAGGCTTGTCGGAGTGTTTACTATGGAACTCCTGAGTCAGGAGAGGGTCCAGAATGTCCTTGGCTCCCACCCAACTTCATTCCTCTGGTCCATAGCCCTCTCACTCTACCAGGTACTCTAGCTGATCTCTTTTGCGTTTAGAATCTAGGATCTTGTTTACTTAGTAGATGGGTTCCCCTTCTAGACATAGAGATGGATGGTCTGGGGTGGGCATGTTCCCAGACAAAGGACCTAGGATGGCAGGTTTGAGGCAGGAGACATGAAACATGGGTGCTAAGCAGCTGTGAGGTGGGAGCTGAAGCCTGTAGGACACCTCATTGATGCGCCAAAGCACCTTGTAGGGTCCGATGTAACATGCCTGTAGCTTCTTGCAAGTATTGGGTTCCTTGAGGTCTCTAGTTGACACCCATACCCGGTCACCTGGAGAAAATTCAAGGTTGCTGCTTCTGTGTTTGTCAGTGTATTCCTTATACTTGGCATTGACTGACTATGTGCTGGTGAACCTCCTCCCAAATCAACTGGCTGCGAGAGAACCATTCCTCAACTGTCTGTACCCATGCCGGTGAGTTGTCCCATGGGAACAGGGAGGGTTGGTAGCCGAGCATGCACTGAAAGGGTGTTAGTTGCATTGCAGAGTGTTTCAAAGATTTCTGTGCATACTTGGCCCACGGAATAAATCAGGCCCAGTCCCCCTGGTTACACATGCAAAAAATTCTGAAGAAACATCCAGTCTCCTGGTTAGCCCTCTCTACTTGGCCATTAGGGATGATATCTGGACGTGAGGCTCACCGAGACTCCTAACCGCTCCATGAAACAGGCCCACAGTCAAGAGATGAACTGAGGACCACGGTCACTGGCTATGTCCTCTGGGATGCCAAAGTATCTGAATACATACTGGAATAACAATTTGGCAGTCTGGAAGGCTGTGGGGATGCCAGGTATTGGGATGAGTCTCAGTGCCTGAGAAAACATGTCAATGGTGACCATGACAGTGGTGTTGCCTTGGGATGGTGGTACATCAGTGATAAAATTGATGGCCAGGTGGGACCAAGGTCTCTGAGGTACCAGGAGAGGGCATAGCTTACCAGCAGGAGGGGTTCAAGGTACCTTGGTTTGTGTGCACTCGGTGCGCGATGAGATGAATTGGATAATCTCGGTCAGCATATTCTCCCACTAGTACTTGTTCCTTAGGAGTTGATGTGTTCACTGGCTGCTTGGGTGACCAGTGGCAGGAGATGCATGTACCCATGTGATGAGTTTACCTCAGAGATGGTTGGGGATGTACAGGTGGCCAGGAGGACAGTTCACTGGAGGAGTTTGTGGTTGTGAATCCCTTATCTCCTTGTCTAGGTCCCAAATGATTGCCTGGATGAAGCATTCAGGTGTAAGGATGGGATGAGGTTCAGGATTGTGAGGAGATGGGTTGAATATTCATGATGGGGCATCCGCCTTAGTGTCCTTGGTGCCTGGACAATGGGATATCGTAAAGTGGAAGCATGTGAAAAGCAAAGCCCATCAGGCTTGGTGTGGGTTGTCTCTTTGCCTTCCTGAGTTATTCCAGGTTTTTATGGTCCATAAGTATGATGAAAGAATATGTATGATGGGGTGCGTGGCTCCCTCCAGTCAGTGCCTCCATTCCTCCAGAGCGAGCTTGATAGCTAGTTGCTCTCTGTTCCTAATGTCATAGTTCCTCTCAGCCGAGGTGAGTTTCTTTGAGAAGAACACTACCAGGTGGAGCTTGGGCTCCTTGCCAAAGCATTGTGAGAGGACCCCTCCTACACCATTCTTGGAAGTGTTCACCTCGATTGTGAACGGTCGGGTAGGGTCAGGATGTTGAAGGATCGGGGCTGTGGTGAAGGCAGTCTTGAGCCTATTGAAGACTTCGTCGGCTGTGGGAGTCCAGTGGAGGCACTTGGGTCCCTTCTTTAATAGGGAGGTCACGGGTGCCGCGATAGTGCTGAAACTTCTAATGAAACGACGATAGAAGTTGGCAAAACCTAGAAAACATTGGTGGTCCTTGACTGAAGTGGGTACTGGCCAGGAAGTCATCACAGAGACTTTGGAGGGGTCCATACTGACCCACTCTGCACTGATTATGTACCCCAAAAAGGCAATCTGATACGTGTGGAACTCACACTTCTTGGCCTTGACATAGAAGTGATTCTCCAGCAGGCATTTGAGCACTGATCTGATGTGTCTGAGATGGCTCTCTTCATCTGGGGAGTTGATCAGGATATCATCGATGTATTCCATAACATATCTTCCCAACATGTCATGGAGCACATCATTAATGATGCACTGGAAAATGCTTGCCGCTGAAGAGAGACCATATGGCATTACCCGGTACTCAAAATGGCCAGCATTGGTGCTGAAGGCCATCTTCCACTCATCTTCTTGGATTCGGATCAGGTTGTAGGCACTGCTTAAGGTCTAACTTGGAGAACACCTTGGCCACACAGAGTTGTTCCAAAGCCGAGGGTACCAGTGGAAGAGGATATGGATACTTAACAGAGATTTGATTGAGTCCTTGAAAGTCCATACATGGTTGGAGGCCGCCCCTTCTCTGCCCTACGAAGAAGAATCCCGCTGATGCCGGTGACGTGGATGGGCGTATGCACCCTTGCTTGAGGGCCTCTTGTACGTACTCCTCCATCGTGGCCTGTTCCGTCTGGGACAGAGGATAGATGCGAATGTGTGATGGAGACGTGCCCAGTAGGAGGTCTATGGCACAGTCATATGGGCAGTGTGGTGGTAGGCCGCACACCTTACCTTTTACTGAAGACCTCCCCCAAGTCCAGGTAACACTCAGGAACCCTTTCCAGGGAGTCAGGCTGGGGACTCTCTACCGAGGTGGAGGAAAGACTTAGCTAAGGATGCTGGAGACAATTCTGGAAGCAAGTATGTGACCACTGGAGAATCTCCTTATTTTGCCAGGAGATAAGCGGGTCATGAAGCTGCAGCCATGGATACTCCAAAATGATGTCATGATGAATGGTAGTAGTGACTAAGAGTGAGATTAGTTCTGAATGGAGGGCTTCCACCAGAATGTGCACAAGAGCAGTCGGAGTGGTGATGAGGCCATCCCCTATTGGGCCTCCATCGATTGTCCTGATGCTGAGTGGAATCTGCAGAGGGTTTGTGGGCAAACTGAACTTCTGGACAACTGTGCTGTCGATTAAATTCTCCTCCGCCCCTGAGTCAACAAATGCAGAAAGCACATGGGTGGAGGAAGGCAGTTTCAGCAATACAGGAACTTTGAAAGATTGAGCTCTTAATGGTCTCACTGGACCCACCGGGTCAGACGTGGTCTCAACAGAGCTGGTGCAAGAAGGGCGGACTGGACACTGAATAATCTGGTGACTGGAGCTCCCACAGTAAAAACACAAACCCTCTCTTCTCCTCCTTTCTCATTTGGAGCATTTAAGATGGGTCTGTGAGACTTCCATGGGTGTGGAAGAGTCGGTGGTCAAAGCTGGCTTTGCCTCCTCCCTGAGGGACGGGTGACTGGAAAGCAAATGATCCAGCCAAATAACAAGATCAATCAGGGCGTCTAGGGTGAGATGTTCATCTCGGCATGCTAGTTCACTCAATACCTCAATATCCTTGGTGAAATACAGCCTTTCAAGCCAGCTCATTCTATCCCCTGGCTGTTGCGAGAGTTCTGAAATCCAAGGCATAGTCTGCAACTCTCCTTGAGCCCTGTGTGATGGTCAGTAGGCTCTCGCCAACCTCAATTCCCTTGGGTTCATGATCAAACATACTTTTGAATAATTCGAGGAAATGATCATAGGAAGTAGTGTGCTCATCTCCACTCCTCCACACCGCGCTGGCCCACTGTAGCGCCTTGCTGGTCAAAAATGAAAGAAATCTTGCAATCTTACATTCGTCAGAGATGTGTTGGATTGTAGAGAAGTACATGGAACACTGAAGCAAAAGTCCCTTACAGCTAAGCGTATCCCTGGCATATTTCTCCGGGCATGGAAGCAGTAGCGCGGGACTTGGGGAGGCTTCAGGGCGCGTTAGGAGGACCTGCGACATCATGGCAGCAAGCTGAGCCATCTTGGTGTTTAGAAGCGGTGAGCATCTGCTGATGTTCCCCCAAGAGGCACCCTTGAGCACTCAGAGCAGTCTGCTTTGCCTCCTCTGCTGCATCCATTCAGGTGAAGTATCCTGTCAGGGTGCAGGCACTTACGGATGTATGCGCAGGGGAGAATGGGAGAGGCAAACTGGAAACGAAGCCAAAACACTAGACGAGAATCAAAGTCAAGGGACAGGCAAGGGTCGGCCGATCAGTAGGCAATATAGACAGGACAAGAAAGAGATGAGAAAGATACAAGAACAGGGGTTGAAAACACAACAAAGCAGGCAGATGGTAAAGGCTTGGTATGACAGGAATGAACAATGAACGATACTTCACGATGAGTGAGAGTGTGAGAGGTGCTAAAGTAGCAAGGGCTGATGAACCAGGAAATGAGTGACAGGTGTAATTAATAGAAAGGTGATTAGAGGGCACTGTGGTTCTTGGGTGTTGTAGTTCTGAGAAGCCATGTTAGAAGTTTGTTTGGAGCTAGCACTCTCAACACCATTACTGACAGCTACAAGTTCCAATCTGCTTCAGTCAGTTCTTTTCTATTAATCTCTTACTTTTTTTCAGGGTGAAAATACCCGGGGCTATAGCCCTGAGTGATGGGGCCTAACTACACCACTGGTGCAACAAGATATCAAATGCTGAACCTGAGAAATTTTATTATTTTTTGAAAACTATATGCTCATTTTGAATTTGATGTCAGCAACAGGTTTCAAAAAAGTTGGCACAGGGGCATGTTTATCACTGTGTTGCATCACCTCTACTTTTAACAACACTCTGTAAATGTTTGGAACTGAGGAGTCCAATTGCTGTAGTTTTGAAAGAAAAATATTGTCCCAATCTTGCCTGATATATAGACCCTTTCCAAAAAATTAGAATATCATGGAAAAGTTGTTTAATTTCCATAATTCCATTCAAAAAGTTAAACTTTCATAGATTATAGATTCAGGGCCCACAATTTAAATGATTTCAAATATTTATTTGTTTATTTTTATATAATTTGGGCTTCCAGCTCATAAAACCCACGAAAACAGGAATTCAAAAAATTAGAATACTGTGAACAAATCAGCCCAAATTTTGCAGGGCATGAATGTTTTAAACTGAGTGTCACACACTAATCATCTACTAAACTCAAAGCACCTGCACAGGTTTCCCCAGGTGTCATTAAATTGCTTCAGTTTGGTTCAATTCTCTCAGTTCGGTTCAATATGGGGAAGACTGCAGACTTGACAACTGGCCAGAAGACCATCATTGAGACCTCCATAGGATAGGTAAGCCACAAAAGTTCATAGCTAAGGAGGCTGGCTGTTCACAGACTGCTGTGTCCAAGCATATCAATGGAAAGTCTAGTGGAAGGGCAAAATGTGGCAGGAGAAGATGCACTAGCAAAAGAGATGACCGTGGGCTTCAGCGGATTATCAAACAGAGGAGATTCAAGAATCTGGCAGAGATCCAGAAAGAGTGGAATGAGGCGGGAGTCACAGCTTCAAAAACCACCACATTCAGATGCATCCGGGAGATGGGCTACAACTGTCGGGTTCCTTGGGTCAAGCCACTTCTGAACCTGAGCCAACATAGGAAGTGTCTCAACTGGGCCAAGGAGAAGAAGGACTGGACTGTTGGCCAGTGATTCAAGGTCCTCTTTTCCAATGAAAGTAAAGTGTGCCTTTGATTCGGGAATCAAGGTCCAAGGGTTTGGAGGAAGATGGGTGAGGAACAGAACCCAAGCTGCTTGAGGTCCAGTGTGAAATATCCACAGTCAGTCATGATTTGGGGTGCAATGTCTGGTGCAGGTGTTGGTAAACTCTGCTTTCTTAAATCCAAGGTCACCGCAACAGTCTACCAGAATGTTTTAGAGGACTTCATGATTCCTTCTGCTGAGGATCTGTATGGAGATGCAGATTTCATCTTCCAGCAGGACCTGGCCCCTGCCCATACTGCCAGAAGCACCAAAACCTGGTTTGATGCCCATGCCTTCACAGTGCTTGACTGGCCAGCCAACTCGCCGGACCTAAACCCCATTGAGAATCTATGGGGTATTCTCAAGAGGAAAATGAGGGGCACCAGACCCAACAACAAAGAAGAGCTGACAGCAAGCATCAAGGAAATCTGGGCTTCCATAACTCCCAGGCAATGGCACAGGCTGATTGCCTCAATGCCACGTCGCATCGAGGCAGTGATTAAGGCAAAGGGATTCCCAACCAAGTATTGAAGATTGACATATCATTTTTAAAGTACCATATTTTGATTGATTTGATGTGATCCTAATTTCTTTCTTTTTTTTCTGCAAAAACTGAGAAGTAAATGGTGATTTGTTCACAGTATTCTAATTTTTTGAATTCCTGTTTTCATGGGTTTTATGAGCTGGAAGCCCAAATTATGTAAAAATAAACAAATAAATACTTGAAATTGTTTAAATTGTGGGCCCTGAATCTATAATCTATGAAGGTTTTTAACTTTTTGAATGGAATTATGGAAATTAAACAACTTTTCCATGATATTCTAATTTTTTGGAAAGGGTCTGTACAATTTCTATTGCCCAACAGTTCTGGGTCTCCTTTATTGTATTTTGTGCTTCATAATGCGCCAAATGTTTGAAATGGGAGACAGGTCTGGACTGCAGACAGGCCAATTTGGCACCTGGACTCTTTTACTACAGAGCCATGCAGTTTTAATATATGCAGAAAGTGGTTTGGCATTGTCTTCGTGAAAGAAGGCCCTCCCTGAAAAAGATTTTGTCTGGATGGCAGCATATTGCTCTGAAACATGTATATATCATTCAGCATTAATGATGCCTTCCCAGATGTACATGTTATCCATGTGATGTGCACTAATGCACCCTCATATGATCACAGATGCTGGCTTTTGAATTGTGTACTGATAACAAGCCGGATGGTTCCTCTCCTCTTTAGCCTGGAGGACTTAGTGTTTTGATACATCAGACCTCGGGACAAGTTTCCACTTTGCCTCAGTCCATCATAAAAGAGCTTGGGCCCAGAGAAGGTGGCTGTGTTTCTGGATATTGTTTATATGTGGTTTTAACTTACATTTGTGGATGCAGTAATGAACTGTTTTCTGAAGTGTTCCTGAGCTCAGAGAGTGATTTCCACTACAGATACATGTCTGCATTTAATGCAATGTTGCCTGAAGGCCTGAAGATCACAGGCATCCGATGTTAGTTTTCAGTCTTGTCTCTTGCATACAGAGATTTCTCCAGATTCTCTGAATCTTTTAATGATATTATGTATCATAGATGATGCTATCCCGAAATTCTTTGCAATTTTACTTTGAGGAACATTATTTTGAAATTATTGCACTGTTTGCCCACGCAGTCTTTCACAAAGCAGTGAACCCCTCCCCATCTTTACTTCTGAGAGACTTAGCCTCTCTGGGATGCTCTTTTTATACCCAATCATGTTACTGACCTGTTGCCAATTAATCAAATTAGGTTTTTTTTTTTTTACCATTACACAACTTTTTCAGTCTTTTGTTGCCCCTGTCCCAACTTTTCTGAAACATGTTGCTGACATCAAATTCAAAATGAGCATCTATTTTTCAAAAAACAAAAATTTCAACATTTGACATATTGTCTTTGTACTGTTTTCAATTAAATATAGGATTTCCATGATTTGCAAATCTTCACATTCTGTTTTTATTTATGTTTTTGTCATGCTCCGCCCCAGACATCCACTCCAGAGATTATGGATCTCTCATGCCAGCGTCAATCCGGATCCGGGACAGGAATTCCTTCTCCCCTGAACTCACTTCCTGGTTTTCACTGCTGTGTATAAATAGGCCGTTCTCAGACTCTGTTTTTGCCAGAACATTTTTGTTTGTTTTCCCTGTGCCTTAATTAGGGTGACCAGACATCCCCGATTTCCAGGGACAGACCCCGATTTTAATGACCTGTCCCTGACTGCACCTGTCCCCGAAAATGTCCCCGATTTTGGCTGTGAATCCCCGGTTCCGATCGAGTGACAGAGGTCTTTGAAAGTAGCCTAGGAGAAGACGTGCGTGGGTTGCTTTGACAGTAATCCTATTTCAGAACGACACTGGCTTCCAAGTGTCCCTATAGGTGGATCACGCCATGTGATCATTACATCAGATAATGTTTAATAACATTGGACAGAACCGCGCGCTTCTAGAGATCCTCGTCTTGTTAGGCTACTCGTCATCCTGGTATAAGTTACAGGTTGTCTTCATAGACTGGTAGGTGACTCAGTGGCTTTTCTTGTGAGTGTCTATTTTGCATTTGCTATCTATCTATCTATCTATCTATCTATCTATCTATCTATCTATCTATCTATCTTTTTTTCCATATGACACATGACACAAAGCATGGCATAACCTACATCAATTAAATTAAACCAATCCATCCAGGTCGTTCACGAGAAGAGCTTACGTCTTGTCAGTGGAAGGACTGCGTTGTTTGGTCTCGGCATTTTTCCCTAGCACTCATTAAGTTCAATCAAGTCTTGTCTGTTGTAGACAACACAATGGCTATTATAAGTGCATTTAGCCTATGCCTTTGCAACCATTGCAATAGTAGGCTACTGGTCAAAATAAGTTTTAAAAGCCACACATTTTCAAATAGATGTTAGTCTAGGGGTGGCCATTCATTCTGGTTTTCCAGCCCTCTGTCTGGATCATGAAATAGGTTAATCCTCATTTTAGGCGTTTGTCTGGATTTCTGACAGTTTCTTCATGCAATAGCAAACAATATTTATATATAGTGGTATTGAAAACAGTGTGTTCTCTGCAGTCAGTGATCTGCATTTCGGGCGCAACAGTGAACATCAGCCGGCGCACATGCACACTGAACTGTTGCGACACTTCGGATGCATAATGCTCTGAGGCTACATCCACACGACAACGGCAACGAGATTTTTTTTTTTAAATATCACGTCCACATGGGCAACGGATCAGTAAAATATCAGGTTCATATGGCAACACAACGCTTGCTGAAAACGATGCAATACACATGCCACACCTCTACGTGCACTGTAAGACGGTCCCATCGGAGACACCAGAACAATAGAAGTAGATGCATGCGCATAAACCCCTTCTTCTGTAGCATTAGCCACATAAAGTTTTGATTATAGTCAGTAGCGTAAAACAGTATCTATTGTCTAAGACACTTATTTATATTTCATATTAAAACGTCTATGTAAATTAATACATAGAAAGCCTGGCCAGGCGCTGAACGTTCTTCTGCCTTCACTTTAAGAGAAATTCAGGGCGAGCATGAGCCTAGGTTCTTCCCTGTCACTGTCACATGCGCACACCTTCTCACTCCCTGTCCTATGGCTATAGTCTCTTTAAATCACGTGCTCGTTTTTTGAATGGAGACGTGGAAAGAGGAATGAACGGGGGTAGATAGAGAGAGAGAGGAATGAACGGGGGTAGATGGAAGCCGGTACGCCAACATTCTGAGATCCTCCAGAATTCTTTAATGGTCTGGAATAAATTGAATGCTACACGTTGATGGATTACTTTGTTCTTCTACGCGCTTTTTGAGGAATGTATTGTCGGACTTAAACCAACATCTGAAGAGGTGAGATCGCTCCTTTTTTTCCCCTATTTTTGCTGGCGGGATTGTCATGTGGTTGTGACGTCATCGTAAACAAATCCGTTCTACTCATCCAGATGACTTCGCAACGGCACCGTTGCCAGATTTTTTCACTCTGGAACCCATTCTCAAAAGATTTCGTTTTGGGGCACCCAAAACGCCGGTGCCGTGTGGACGCCAGGCCGAAACGATAAACAATTTTATCAGATTCACCTGAATTCGTTGCCTTGTGGACAGGGCCTGAGTCTGTTTTCTAGTGGGGAATGCTGAAACGTGAAAGGATAGACTGCAAAGTTCTATATTCTCACATTACAACAATAAAATCAGTCAGGAACACGGGCATCAACTATGTCTAGGTTTGAGTACCCTATTTATGTCTGTCCAGTCCTCAAAGATGAAGAAACACAAATGTGACATGTGACAGAATAAACATGCACAGTTAGCTAGCCTATTTAATACTATATAGGTATAAAGCTGGAAATTCTCAATTTCCATGTAATGACTCAGGTAGCCTACCATTTTATTGGTGTTGTAGATGTGATAGATAAATCTACTGTCCATGTAATTGCTTTTCACCAGATTAACATCAGGCCAATAGGCTACATTAGTGCTTGAGTTTACCATTCGATTTGTGCTTTTCAGAGAAGTGTAAGGGACATAGCAGGACATGTATGTGAGGCATTTAAATAAATAAATCTAATTGGCAGCTGTCACATAGTTCTCCTGAAGTATACTTTGCAAAGCTTTGTCTGGATTAAATTTCATGCTGCACTGAAATAAAATAAAAGTGACAATTCTGAAATTTAGTTAATACTGAAGGTGTAATGCTCTGTGGTCTGATTTGCAAAATCAGTCAAGATTGTCCTGTTTCAATTCCTGTAGGGAGAGTGAGAAGGGGACAAGGAACACAGCATAGGAGGATGAATGAAATAACTAGGGCAAGAAAGGTAAAATAAATGATTAAAGTGCTTGAAAAAGAATTGTATTTGCTTAAGATAAGAGACATTATGATCAGTAATGGAATGAGTAGGCTTAATTATTCTGATATTGTACTATTTATTGTTTAAGATTGGACAAGATTTGAGGATAAGGAGAAGGGAGTAAAAAAAAGAGAGAAGGAACAAAACAAGGAAAACCAGCGAAGACAGGAAAATTAGATGAGAGGGAGAGGAAGGCTAAGAGGTGCACAGAGACAGATAAAAGAAAGTGGAAACAATGGCTCTCTCCAAGAAAATAAAATGTCATGTCACTGAAAATATTTTTGAAAGAATTTCCATTTATACGCCAAGGTCATGATGAAGCAATTGCTTTTTGTACTCTTTGCAACTCCTCTTTTTCAGTTGGTAATGGGGGGAGAACAGCTGTGGTAGAGCACCAACAAGCAAAAAAGCATAAGGCCTCCATCATTGCCCGTACTAATGTTCCTTCTATGACCACATTCTTTAAGCAGGTAGAACCTACCCAAGTAGAGTATGATTTAGCTGTGCAGGAGGGCACCTATGCATACCACACTGTCTGGCATAATCACAGCTTCCAGTCTATGGACTGCATAGCACTAATAACTCGTAAGTTTTATGAACCAAAGTTCACATGTGCCAGAACAAAATGTGATGCCATAGTGACCAATGTCTTTGCACCATGGGCCACCGTACTCATGACACAGGATCTTGACCAAGTTGAATACGTGTCTCTGTCTGTGGATGCTTCAAATCATGCACACACAAAGCTGCTCCCTATACTGATTAGATACTGCAAGATATCTAACACCTCCATTGAAACAAAACTGCTTGATTTTGTGGAGCTTAAAGGAGAAACTGCAGAAGACATTGTGTCAGAAATTCTGTCTGTTGTGCGGAAATATGACCTAGAGGACAAAGTGGTGGCCTTCTCTGCCAACAATACTAATACAAACTTTGGGGGCCTAAATAGGCGTGGGAGGGTCAACGTGCATTCTAAAGTTAAAGACTCACTGCAGCGAGAGGTGATTGGTCTGGGGTGTCCAGCACACATCATCCATAATGCAGGAAGGACAGCTTTGGACATGATCCCTCTGGATGTGGAGCATTTGCTCACAAAGTTCTTTGGTTACTTTCACATCTTTACTGTACGAGTTGAAAGACTAAAGACTTTTTGTGATTTTGTTGGCCAAGAATATCAGAGCATCTTAGGACACAGCAATGTGCATTGGCTTTCTATGCTTCCCACTTTAGAAAGGGTCCTGAAGATGTATGAGCCTCTGAAGTCTTTTTTTCTTTCTGAGGAGAAGTGTCAGGTCATCTTGAGAAAGATGTTTGAAGATCCACTGACTGAGTTGTGGCTGGCTTTTGCCCATGGTAACTTGGCCATCTTACATGAAACTATACAGATGCTTGAAGGTCAAGACCATTGTGCTGTGGAGTCAGCCGCAATTCTTAAAGCATTTGAAGTTAAGCTAGAAGCGAGGCGCAATGGGAACTTTGTTCCCAGTTTGGTGCTTGGGCTCCTCCGAGAGTTGGAGGAGAATGGCACTCTGACGAGAGACACCTTTAGCCAAACTTCGACTTCATTTTTTGACACAGCTGTCACGTATGTGGCTGCATGGGGGAAACATGTGGATGACCTGAAGGACTTAGAGTGCTTACTACTAAAAAGGCAGCCACAACGCCATGAGTTTAATGATGCAGCAAACACATTGCAGCACAAGTGCCCAAATATTGCCATCATTGAAGACGTATTGTTTGATGAGGTGTCTAGTTTACTGGCATTTCTTCAAACTGGGGTATTGGAGCAGTGGCGTGGTAACCAAACATCACTTGTTCAGAGGTGGAGTGATGTTTTCAATCACTTTCAAGAAAATGACATCTTATTCACCAATCTGGCCAAGTTGCCATCAGTAATGATGACATTACCAGGGAGCAATGCACCAGTGGAAAGGGTGTTCTCCCTAATGAATGACATGGACTCCAGAAAGAGATTCACTCTCCCAAGTATCAAAGCCCTGCTCACAGTGAAGACCAACTTCAGCCTCCCCTGCCATGATTTTATGGAGAATCTGACCAAAAACAGAGATATCCTGAAGAAAATACGCTCCTCTGAGAAATACACAGATTAGGTTGGTGTACCTTTCAGCCATTTGGACCTAAAATACCTGTTAAAGGGTGCTCTAAAATCTAAAATTTTAAGAAAATGCTCAAGAATTGTCAACGCCTGTTAAAGGTTCAGTGAGTGATTCTGTGTGTTTGGGGGCAGGCTGCCAATCGTTTGTTTTCAGCTTCAGCCAGGTGTCATTGTTAACAAGTGTTGGCAAGAATGTTCTGTTTTTGTTACCTTTAAATGCCTTATTTTTCAGGTTCTGTAGCAAAAAGCATTAAACAAAAAACTTTTGAGAGCCTACAGCTTTGTCTTGTATTTGGACTGACGTGTGTGATCTTTAAGTGCACTGGTTACAGGCTTTAAAATTGACAAAATGGTTTAAAGTGACATACATGTCACTCTGGGTCTTAACCCACTATCCTTATAAAGGAACTACAGACATTTCTATCCCTTCATCAGACTTTGCCAGTTATACCTGATACCATGGTTATTTATTTATTTATTTATTTATTTTAAAGACTATTTTATGGAAATATTCTTAAGAAATTACTTGAAAATTGTTAAACAGTTGTAGCTATCTGGTAGCCTAATAATTTTGTAAGTTATTTCTTTACATTTTTTTTGTTTAAAATAGCTCTAAAATTGTGTGCATCCTTCACAGTGTGTGCGCTTATCACCTTCACATCTTCATACAAATGCTGCTGATAAATCAAATAGGCTATAACCTTTAATTTCATTGGTTGGAGGGGATGTCATGGGGTGCATTTTTGGTAAAATGCCATTGGTTTGGGATTTAATTTTTTAAAGCAGTTTTTATGAGCCTCTGTGCTGCAGCTGACTTATTTTAAGTGTCATCTCATAGGCCTACAAAAGATTTTGCTTTGCCCAGTTGTATCTGATATAGGGCTATTCAGTAAATTAATATACTGAGAGGAAAAAAATATACAGGCCTATGCTTCCTATGCTATTTATGGACAGACTACAAAAACAGGAATGCTAAGAGCAAAAGAGCAAAAAAAGAGCAAAAAGACTGAGGTTCTAGTTTTATTTTCCCCACCGAACGCCAAAAGGTCCCCGATTTTTCTCCCAGAAATCTGGTCACCTTAGCCTTAATGCTTTTTCATGTTTTTTTCTCTCCAATGTTTTACCCTTGTTCATGGTTTTTTGCACTAGCTTTTTCTCGTTTATGGTTTTTTGCACTAGTGCTTTTCTTGTCCTTGTCTGCCTCGTTTGTTTTGTCAAGTTTTTGTCTCCTTTTTTATATGGACTATTTTTGCTACTTTTTTCCTGGATTAAAACCACCTCATTTATTGGATTACTGTCTGAGTCATGTTCTGCTTTTGATCCTATCTCACCACACCTCCACCACCCGTAACAGTTTTACACAGTGCCCCAACTTTTTTGGAATTGGGGTTGTTGTCAAAATACAGAAAAACCTATGAATGAATATGGTTATCCAAACTTTTGAGTGGTATTGTACATCGAAATGCAGATATTTTACAAGTGATGTATTATTGTATATTAGCAATGTGTGTATTTACAGTACATACATTTGTCAAATATGTACAGGTGCAGCTAAAAAAAATTAAATATGAAAGAGTTAATTTTTTCATAATTTGATTCAAAAAAGTAAACTTTAATATATTTTATATTCATTACAAGTAAAGTGAAATATCTCATCTCATCTCATTATCTCTAGCCGCTTTATCCTTCTACAGGGTCGCAGGCAAGCTGGAGCCTATCCCAGCTGACTATGGGCGAAAGGCGGGGTACACCCTGGACAAGTCGCCAGGTCATCACAGGGCTGACACATAGACACAGACAACCATTCACACTCACACCTATGGTCAATTTAGAGTCACCAGTTAACCTAACCTGCATGTCTTTGGACTGTGGGGGAAACCGGAGCACCTGGAGGAAACCCACGCGGACACGGGGAGAACATGCAAACTCCACACAGAAAGGCCCTCGCCGGCCCCGGGGCTCGAACCCAGGACCTTCTTGCTGTGAGGCGACAGCGCTAACCACTACACCACCGTGCCACCCAAAGTGAAATATTTCAAGCCTTTTTAATTTTGATGACTATGACTTATGACTCATGAAAAGCAGAAATCCAGTATCTATAATAATAATCTCATCTCATCTCATCATCTCTAGCCGCTTTATCCTTCTACAGGGTCGCAGGCAAGCTGGAGCCTATCCCAGCTGACTACGGGCGAAAGGCGGGGTACACCCTGGACAAGTCGCCAGGTCATCACAGGGCTGACACATAGACACAGACAACCATTCACACTCACACCTACGGTCAATTTAGAGTCACCAGTTAACCTAACCTGCATGTCTTTGGACTGTGGGGGAAACCGGAGCACCCGGAGGAAACCCACGCGGACACGGGGAGAGCATGCAAACTCCACACAGAAAGGCCCTCGCCGGCCCCGGGGCTCGAACCCAGGACCTTCTTGCTGTGAGGCGACAGCGCTAACCACTACACCACCGTGCCGCCCAAAGTGAAATATTTCAAGCCTTTTTAATTTTGATGACTATGACTTATGACTCATGAAAAGCAGAAATCCAGTATCTATAATAATAATAATATTAATAATAATAATAATAATAATAATAATAATAAGTTCAATTTATATAGCACCTTTCTCAAAACCCAAGGTCACTTTATGAATGAATGAACCCTTTATTATCACTGTTGCCAGTGAAATTGACCATCAACCTGTCCTTACAGAGGGGGAACAGGACAGGAAGACAGGGATAAAAGAAAAGGAAACACAATAATAACATGAGGAGAGATGAGGAAAAAAAGAACACCCCCCACTATGGCCCTGTCAGGAGTACAGTGTGGGAACATTTAAAAACCTCTGCATAAGCACACAATAACACAAGTACACTTTAAAACACGGGACCTGAGGGGGGGGAAGGAGGGGGCAATCAGGGGTAGGGGGTAAGGGGGGAGGTAGGGGTAACCCAGCGTAAGCAAGCAACCATCCGCTCCTGCAGCCATGAAGGCGCTGGTCACACACCCGCTTGTCACACTGGGGGTGAAAATGGCAACCACGGAAAGTTGAAGAAGGAATGTGAGAGCGTCTCCCAGCAGTGACCTTCAGGGGGAAATGTTGTCTCAGCAACGGCCTTAACCGAGGCCGGTGCTGTCTTAGGGAGACGAATGTCAATAAGATATAAATTGTTTGGTCTTTCCAGACGCAGTCTTTGCACGTCCACACCGCTTGTTCATATCTGTCCATTCTGTTCAAATTGGCCTCCGAAAAACTTATTCCTTGCAAAGCTGAAAGCTTCCCCAAGATAACAACCATATTGTGGTTCAAGTTCTGAATATCCACAGTCTGAGTGCTGACAGCTTTGCCCACCGCTTCAATCATATCGGGCAGCTTTGTGGGGCTTTGAACAGCCGTCACTGTTGTCTGATTTCCTCGATATACCAGGGCAATGCCTAATCCAAATCAGCAAAAGTCCTGTAATCATGGTTCCGAATAGGTAGATATCTTCAATGTCCTCCCCAGAAAGAATCGCCAGGCACATGACTTGCCACCGCTCCCATGCGTCCATCGCATAACCAGCCGCAAACGTTCTGGCAGGACAGGCGGGTTCCCCCGAACCCAGGCTTCTCGTCAAGAAAACTGTGTCAATTTCATTAGGAGACCAGTTTATCAATTCCATGCTTTTTTTTTTAGTTTAGAAAGTAATGCGGGGAGAGTCTCTTCATAAAGTATAGCAGACGAGACAAGACAAAGAAGCACAAGCAGGGGAAAAAAGGAGAGAGAGGGAGAGCAGAGATAATGCAATCACCTTCCGTGGAAGCACGAAAAGAATAATAGGCAGAAAAAAGTCCACCAAATAGAGGTCAGGATGTCATTCCAGTGGTGTAGCAGCCACAGTCCCACCAAAAGGCACACGAAAACAAGTCCCACATCTCCAGCACAGCCACCGTGACGCCACCAGCAACATTGCTCGAACACCATGCCATGGATCCACAAAGCAAGCACAGAAGCACCACCATGCAGAGCGCTGGTATGTCCCAAACCGCCTGCACAGCTGCTGCGACGCCACCGAGCAACATCACTCAGAACATCACGCCAAGCATTAAAGCACAGAGCGCTGGACAACCACAATGTTAAAATGAGCTCACTGCAGTCCATAGCTGGGAGCACAGGCATCACCCACAGCGAACCAAGGCCTGGAGGGAACCAATGCCAAAACTGGGTCCGGAGCCACACCACCACCGGCGGACAAAAACACTCAAACACAGAAAAAAGACAAAATTTAAATAAAAAAAGGAGAGAAAAAAATCATTAGAATATTTCCTAAGTTTAATCAGAAAAGGATTTACAATATAGAAATATCCAACTTTTGAAAGCTATGTTCATTTATACACTCAGAACGTGGTTGGGGCTCCTTTACCATGAAATACTGCATCAACATGGCATGGCATGGAGGCAATCAGCCTGTGGCACTGCTGAGATGTTATTGAAGTCCAGGTTGCTTTGATAACGACCTTCAGCTTTTCTGTATTTTTGGGTTGGGTGTTTTTCATCTTCCTGACAATACTCCATAGATTCTCTAATATCATGATCAGCAAACCATTTGGTAGTAGTTTTGGCACTATGGGCAGGTGCTAACTCCTGCTGGAAAAGGAAATCGGCATTTAAAGCTTGTTAGCAGATGGAAGCATGAAATGCTCTCAAATCTCCTGGTAGATCACTGCATTGATTTTGGACTTGATAAAACACAGTGAACCAATACCAGCAGATGACATAGCACCCCAAATTCCTTCTGTGACTTACCGTTCTTGTGGAGGGTGTTGATGATCGTCTTCTGGACAATAGTGAAGTCAGCAGTGTTCCCCATGATTGTGTTGTGTGTACTGAAATAGACCAAGAGCTACATGGTATAGTTTTACTCAAGCTAGAAACGAAATACTCTAAATATTTTGAGATTTTTTCCTTTTTTTGTGCTGTAGGCCATTATGATCAAAATTAAAACAGAAAAATGCTTGAAACATGTTAGCTTTTATGTAATGAGTCTCAAATATATTTGAGGTGAGGGTCTAGGATGTCCTTAGCTCCCACCCAGCTTCATTTCTCTGGTCCATAGCCCTCCCAATCTGCCAGGTACTCTAGCTGACCTCTTCAACATCTAGAGTCTAGGATCCGATTTACCTGGTAGATGGATTCTCCTTCTGGGGCAGGAGATGGGTGGTCGGGGGTGGGCACATTCTCAGATGAGGGACCCTGGATAGAGGGTTTGAGGCAGGAGATATGGAAGGTGGGTGACAGATGACTGTGAGGTAGGAACTCAAGTCTATAGGAAACCTTGTTGATGCGCCGGAGCACCTTGTATGGTCCGATGTAGCATGCCTGTAATTTTTGGCATGTGTTGGGTTCCCTAAGGCCCCTGGTGGACACCCATACCCGGTCACCAGAAGAGTGCCTCGGGGTTGTTGCTCTGGTGCTTATCAGCATAGTCCTTGTACTTGGCATTAACTGAGGTGATGCATTGGTGAACTTCCTCCCAAATCAACTGGCTATGGGTGAATCACTCTTCCATGGCCTGTACCCATGCTGGAGAGTCATCCCAAGGAAACAGGGGAGGTTGGTAGCCGAGCATACACTAGAAGGGTGTAAGTTGTGTGGCTGAGTGCTTGAGAGAGTTTTGCACATATTCAGCCTATGAGATGAATCAGGTTTCCCCTTGGTTTCACATGCAGAAGATTCTGAGGAAACATCCTATTTCTTGGTTGGATCTCTCTACCTGGCCATTTGACTGGGAATGATATCCTGAAGTGAGGCTCGCCAAGACCCCTAGCCACTCCATGAAGCTGGCCCACAGATGAGAGATGAATTGAGGGCCATGGTCACTGACTATGTCTTCTGGGATGCCGAAGTATTGGAATACGTGCTGGAACAATAATTCGGCATTCTGAAATGCGGTGGGTAGGCCAGATAACAGGATGAGTCTCAGTGCCTTGGAGAAGCAATCAGTGATGACCAAAACTGTGGAGTTGCCTTGGGATGGCAGCAGGTTGGTGATGAAGTTGATTGCCAAGTGGGACCATGGTCTCTGAGTCACAGGAAGAGGACATAGTTTGCCACCTGGAGGAGTTTGAGGGATCTTGGCTTGAGCGCACTCCATGCATGAAGAGATGAAACGATCTCAGTCAGCATGTTCTCCCACCAGTACTTGTTTCACCACATTTGGTGCATGCAATGGCTGCTGGGATGACCAGTGGCAGGAGAAGTGTATGTCCATGTGATGAGTCTGCTCCTGAGATGATTAGGGATGTACAGGCAGCCTGGTGGGCAGTTGACTGGAGGATTCTGTGGTTGTGAGTCCCTTATCTCCTTGTCAAGGTCCCAGGTGATCACCTGCATGAAGCATTCAGGCGTCAGGATGGGATGAGGTTACTGGTTGTGACGAGACAGGCTGAAGATGTGGGACAGGGTGTCAGCCTTGGTGTTTTTGGTGCCAGGACGATAAGATATCGTGAAGTTGAAATGGGTGAAGAACAGTGCCCATCAGGCTTGGCGTGGGTTCAGTCTCTTTGCCTTCTTGAGATACTCAAGGTTTTTATGATCAGTAAAAATGTGTACAAAGGGGTGTGTGGCCCCCTCCATCCAGTGCCTCTATTCCTCGAAGACCAGCTTGATGACCAGTAGCTCTCGGTTCCCAAAGTCATAGTTTCTCTCTGCTGGAGTGAGCTTTTTGGAGAAGTGGAGCTTGGGCCTTTTGCCAAAGTGCTGGGAGAGAACCCCTCCTACACCAATCCCGGAGGCATCCACTTTGACTGTGAAAGTTCAGGTCGGTTCCAGATGCTGAAGGATAAGGGCTGTGGTGAAAGCCGTTTTGAGCCTGTTGAAGGCCTTTTCAGCTGTAGGGTTCCAGTGGAGGTGTTTAGGTCCCTCCTTCAGGAGGGAGGTCAGGGGCACCGCGAGGGTGTTGAACCCTCTAATGAAACAACAATAAAAGTTTGCGAAGCCTATGAAACATTGGTGCTCCTTCACCAAGGTGGGTACGGGCCAGGCTGTGACTGCAGTTACTTGAAGGGGTCCATGTTGACCCCCTCAGCACTGATGATGTACCCCAGGAAGGAGATCTTATGCATGTGAAATTCACACTTCTCAGCCTTGACATAGAGTTGGTTCTTAGACAGGCACTTGAGTACTGATCAAACATGGTTGAGATGGCTCTTCGTCAGGGGATTAGATCAGGATGTCATCGATGTAAGCTATGACATACCTCCCCAACATGTCTCGCAGCATGTCGTTAATGAGGTACTAGAACACGCTTGGTGCTGAAGAGAGGCCATAAGGCATGACTCAGTACTCAAAATGGCCGGCACTGGTACTGAAGGCGGTCTTCCATTCGTCGGCCTCATGGATGCAGACCAGGTTGTAGGCACTATGTAGGTCAAGCTTGGAGAAGATCGTGGCACTGTGGAGCTGTTCCAATGTGGCAGGCACAAGTGGAAATGGATATGGGTATTTCACTGATATCTGACTGAGTCCTTGAAAGTCTACACATGGACGAAGTCCGCCCCCTTTCTTCTCCACGAAAAAGAATCCCGCTGACACTGGTGAAATGGGCGGGCATATGTACCCCTGCTTGAGGGCCTCCTGTATGTACAGTGGTGCTTGAAAGTTTCTGAACCCTTTAGAATTTTCTATATTTCTGCATAAATATGACCTAAAACATCATCAGATTTTCACACAAGTCCTAAAAGTAGATAAAGAGAACCCAGTTAAACAAATGAGACAAAAATATTGTACTTGGCCATTTATTTATTGAGGAAAATGATCAAATATTATATATCTGTGAGTGGCAAAAGTATGTGAACCTCTAGGATTAGCAGTTAATTTGAAGGTGAAATTAGAGTCAGGTGTTTTCAATCAGTGGGAAGACAATCAGGTGTGAGTGGGCACCCTGTTTTATTTAAAGAACAGGGATCTATCAAAGTCTGATCTTCACAACACGTGTCTGTGGAAGTGTATCATGGCACGAACAAAGGAGATTTCTGAGGACCTCAGAAAAAGCATTGTTGATGCTCATCAGGCTGGAAAAGGTTACAAAACCATCTCTAAAGAGTTTGGACTCCACCAATCCACAGTCAGACAGACTGTGTACAAACAGAGGAAATTCAAGACCATTGTTACCCTCCCCAGGAGTGGTCGACCAACAAAGATCACTCCAAGAGCAAGGTGTGTAATAGTCGGTGAGGTCACAAAGGACTCCAGGGTAACTTCTAAGCAACTGAAGGCCTCTCTCACATTGGCTAATGTTAAATGTTCATGAGTCCACCATCAGGAGAACACTGAACAACAATGGTGCGCATTTCAGGGTTGCAAGGAGAAAGCCACTGTTCTCCAAAAAGAACATTGCTACTCATCTGCAGTTTGCTAAAGATCACATAGAAAAGCCAGAAGGCTGTTGGAAAAATGTTTTGGGGATGGATGAGACCAAAATAGAACTTTTTGGTTTAAATGAGAAGCATTATGTTTGGAGAAAGGAAAACCCTGTATTTCAGCATAAGAACCTTATCCCATCTGTGAAACATGGTGGTGGTAGTATCATGGTTTGGGCCTGTTTTGCTGCATCTGGGCCAGGACAGCTTGCCATCATTGATGGAACAATGAATTCTGAATTATACCGGCAAATTCTAAAGTAAAATGGCAGGACATCTGTCCATGAACTGAATCTCAAGAGAAGGTGGGTCATGCAGCAAGACGACACTAAGCACACAAGTCATTCTACCAAAGAATAGTTAAAGAAGAATAAAGTTAATGTTTTGGAATGGTCAAGTCAAAGTCCTGACCTTAATCCAATCGAAATGTTGTGGAAGGACCTGAAGCAAGCAGTTCATGTGAGAAAACCCACCAACATCCCAGAGTTGAATCTGTCCTGTATGGAGGAATGGGCTAAAATTCCTCCAACCCAGTGTGCAGGACTGATCAACAGTTACTGGAAATGTTTAGTTACAGTTATTGCTGCACAAGGGGGGTCACCCCAGATACTGAAAGCAAAAGTTTACATACTTTTGCCACTCAGAGATATGTAATATTGGATCATTTTCCTCAATAAATAAATGACCAAGTATCATATTTTTGTCTCATTTGTTTAACTGGGTTCTCTTTATCTACTTTTAGGACTTGTGTGAAAATCTGATGTTTTAGGTCATTTATGCAGAAATATAGAAAATTCTAAAGGCTTCACAAGCTTTCAAGCACCACTGTACTATTCCATAGCAGCTTGTTCGTTCTGGGACAGAGGGTAAATGCGGCTGTGTGGGGGAGAAGTACCAGGCAGGAGGTCGATGGCACAATTGTATGGACAATGTGGGGGTAGGCCGCATGCTTTGCCCTTGCTGAAGACCTCCTCTAGGTCCAGGTAGCATGTGGGGATCCCTTCTAGGGAGTCAGGGTGAGGACTCTCTACAGAGGTGGAGGAAAGATTTAACCGAGGATGTCGGAGGCAGTTCTGGAAACATGTCGGGGACCACTGGAGAATTTCCTTGTTCTGCCAGGAGATGAATGGGTCATGAAGCTGTAGCCACAGATAGCCCAGGATGATGTCGTGATGTGTGGTAGCTGTGACGAGGAGTGAGATTCAGTCAGAGTGAAGAGCTCCCACCTGAATATGCATGGGAGCAGTCCGGGAGGTGATGAGGCCCTTCCCTATGGGGCCTCCATCAATGGACCGGATGCTGAGCGGGCTTGGCAGAGAGTTTGTGGGCAGATTGAACCTCTGGACGATGGAGTTGGCAATGAATTTTCCCTCTGCCCCTGAGTCAATAAACGCAGACAGCATGTGGGTAGAAAAAGACGGTTTTAGTAATATTGGAAGCTTCAAAGATCATGCTCCTCATGATCTCATGGGAATCACCGAATCAGTCTTGGTCTCCTCAGAGCTGGTGCATGGCAGACAGACTGGACACTGGATGATAGGGTTACTGGAGCTCCCGCAATAGAAGCACAAGCCCTCCTTCTTTCTCTGATCTCATTCGGAACGTTTCAGGTGAGCACAAGAAACTTCCATGGGAGAGGGAGAATCAGAGGCCATGGCAGACTTGGCTTCCTCCCGGAGGGATGGGTGGCTGGATAGCAGATGGTCCAGCCGAATGGGGAGATCAATGAGAGAGTCCAGAGTGAGATGTTCATTGTGGCATGCTAGTTCACTCAATACTGAGGGGTGAATTTCTTGGTGAAACACCGCCTTTAACGCTGGCTCATTCCATCCACTGGCGGCTGCAAGAGTCCGGAAATCTAGGGCACAATTGGCAACTCTCCTTGAACCTTGGATGATGGTGAGTAGGTTCTCGCCAACTTCAATTCCCTCCGGTTCGTAATCAAACACATGCTTGAATAATTCCAGAAAGCTGTCGTAGGTGGTGGTGTGTTCACCTCCACTCCTCCACACTACGCTGGCCCATTGTAGCGCTTTGCCGGTTAAAAACAAAAGAAATCCGGCAATCTTGCATTCATCTGAGATGTGTAGGAGTGAAGAAAAGTACATGGAGCACTAAAGCAGAAGCCCCTTGCAGCTGAGCGCATCCCTGGAATACTTTTCAGGGCGTGGAAGTGGGAGCACGGGACTCGGAGGAGCTTCAGGGCACATTAAGAGGGCCTGCAGCATCATAGTAGTGAGCTGAGCCACCTTGGTGTTGGGATTGCCAAGCATCTGCTGATGTTCTCCTAAGAGGTGTCCTTGAGTGGTCAAAGCAGTCTGCCACACCTCCTCTGCTGCATCCATATGCGGTGAAGTATCCTGTCAGGTTGCAGGCACTTACTATGTGCAGGGGAGAGTGGGTAACGCAGACTGGCAAACAAATCCAAAACACTAGACGAAATCGAAGTCGAGGGACTGGCAGGGGTCAATCAATAGGCAAACAGAGTAATAAGGGCTAGATTAAAGAGTAACAAGAACAAGACAATAATGAGGGTTGAGAACATGATAAGGCAGGCAGAATAACAAGGCATGGTATGACAGGTAAAACACTAAATACTTCACATCGAGTGAGTCTGAGAGAGGTGTTTATATAGCGTGGGCTGATTAACCAGGAAATGAGTGAGAGGTGTAATTAACAGGCAGGCGATAGAGGGTGCTGTGGTTCTTGGGTGTTGTAGTTCAGATCGGCCATGTTTGTAGTCTGACTGGAAGTGGCGCTCTCTATCGCGTTTCTGACATTCCTGTTCATATGCCTCCATATATCCTTACTATATTTTGGACAGATTTCTATTTCTGCCCACGATTTTGTCTTTGCATCACACTTTATTTTGTTTTCCCATCTATTACCTCTCTATTTTACTTTCACTACATAAATTACTTCATCATGGCCAATGTCACCTGTTTTTGCTGACTGAATAAAAGTTTTTTGGCCTTTTTTCAGGTGGTTTGTGTTGAGATATGAGTAGTGATTTCAACTGTGAGGTTTAAAGGGCAACTTCTGACTGAGTTCCTGTTCATATACTTATTATTTTCATCGTTATCCACCTCCTTCATTGTTACATTCAGAAGTCATATCCGAAAGAAAGAGAGAGAGAGAATATCAATGAGGGGCTGGAGAAACCCCTTGCTTTTCAGAATTTACCTGCAGAAAACTCCATCTTTTCCACCTCCACGCAGCTCATCTGTATTCTCAGCCCTTACTCTCCTGCTCCTTTGCTCTCTTATCCTCCCTCTTTGCAGTGTACTGTCATTAGTTTACCTGCTCCAGACTGCAGTACTAGCACACGATTTATAAGTAATAAGGGCTAGATTAAAGAGTAACAAGAACCCCTATTTTAGTAAAATTCCCACAAAAGTTTAATCCATATCTGCTTAGTTAGTTAGTTTGTTAGTGTGTCCCTCTTTCTTTTTGTTAAATATGGGAAATAAACCCTGAAGACACAACCCCTAAATCGGCCCTTAGAACATTTCACACACACATAATAGTCAATCATTCACTGCTGTCATCAGTGCATACTATTGATGTAGCATTCTTATACACTAATTAAGAAGCTAATAATGTTCATAGATGGCGCCAAAGTGTGCAGTAATTTTCAGCAACTTAATGTGTATGGTTATTTAAGTATTTTTACGATGCCAAAGAGATCTGATTACAAATATGTAAGGACTTCAGCGAGTGGGGTCTACATATTTAAATCTGTGAGTGATGCTTCGGGAAATCCTTTAGAATTTTCTATATTTGTGCATAAATATGACCTAAAACATTATCAGATTTTCACACAAGTTCTAAAAGTAGATAAAGAGAACCCAGTTAAACAAATGAGGCAAAAATATTATACTTGGTAATTTATTTATTGAGGAAAATGATCCAATATTACATATCTGGGAGTGGCAAAAGTATGTGAACCTCTAGGATTCGCAGTTAATTTGAAGGTGAAATTAGAATCAGGCGTTTTCATAATAATAATTATAATAATCTCTCTCCTTTAGGCAGCCATGGCCTAAAGGTCAGAGAAACAGCCTTGGGATCAGAGAGTTGCTGGTTTGGTTCCTTGCACTGGCAGGAAAAATGGGGCTGAATTCCCCTTGAGCAAGGCACCTTATCCCCAACTACTCCCCAGGCAGTGTGTGTGTGTGCGCGCTCATTGCACGTCGCTCTGGATAAGAGCGTCTGCTAAATACCTGTAAGGTCATAATTTTTGTTTGAATTGGTCTCACAAATCTTCCTTACAAATTTAATTTCAGGGGACAAAATTTGTAGGAGAAGAAGCAAAAAAAAAAAAAGGTTACATCACTAAAACTTTCAACAGAATCAAGAAAAACAAGAATCTTGATTTGATGTTGAGCAGTGTCAAATGTTTAAATACCTTTATCAATTTTATTTAAAAAACAACAAAATATAACAGTGCATATTCTACACAAATAGTTGAAAAATTAATTCTACATATTTTAGTAAAATTCCCACAAAAGTTTAATCCATATCTGCTTAGTTAGTTAGTTTGTTAGTGTGTCCCTCTTTCTTTTTGTTAAATATGGGAAATAAACCCTGAAGACTATGATCAGAGAAGATTTCTTTTTATAGATATTTTATATCTTTTTATAAAAAACGATGTAAAATATTATATCTATTAATGTAAAATAGCAGGTTATCCCGATAACACCTTATGTTTGTGAATTTGCTGATAAATCTAGCCCACAGCTGAGTGACTGCTTCAGTTCGGCAACTAATCGACCGTGCTAAAATACGTGCTTTAACACAACTCATAGCGCCTACATAAATATAGGGGCATGACTGTAATGTTATACCTTCATAATATCAAGAGTGGAATATCTGAAACAAGGTAAGCGTTTTTATCTTTTGAATTACTTTTGGCATTTTAGCTCAGTGACTTGAATAAAGAGTGACGTTCGTGACATTAGCAATGTCAACGCGCCCCCTTGTGTATATATTATGTAAGAAAAACACTTTGCAATCCCTTGAGATAAAGGAAATTTTTGAGACGAAATTATGAGCACTACTGGAATTACGCTGATAAATTTGTGCAACCGTGTGGTCGAGCTGCCTGTTGCCAAGTCTATATTAAAAAGCCAAGATATTATATATCTATAAGGCTGCCTTCACAAACACTTCTGTATTATAACCAAAATTCCACTAATGGCAAAGGTATTATTTTATATACCCGGTGTCTGCAGGAGATCCTGAAAATGAACATCAGCGAGGTTCATCATATGCACGAGTATCCCAAATAATTAGAAGATCGTGAAAAAGTTATTTTGTTTCATAATTTAATTCAAATAGGTAAACTTTCATATATTCTATATTCATTACATGTAAAGAGAAATATTTCAAGCCTTTTTTTGTTTTAATTTTGATGATGATGTTTTACAGCTCATGCAAAGCAGAAATCCAGCATCTCAAATTATTAGAATATTTCCTAAGATCAATCAAAAATGGATTTACAATACAGAAATGTCCAACTTCTGAAAAGTATGTTAATTTATACACAATAGGACTCCTTTACCACAAATTACTGCATCATTGCGGTGTGACATGGAGGCAATCAGCCTGTGGCACTGCTGAGATGTTATTGAAGTCCAGGTTGCTTTGATAGCTGCCTTCTGCTCATCTGTATTTTTGGGTCGGGTGTTTCTCATCTTCCTCTTGACAGTACCCCATAGATTCTCTCCGGGGTTCAGGTCAGGCAAGTTGGCTGGCCAATTAAGCACATTAATATCATGGTCAGCAAACCATTTAATAGTAGTTTTGGCACTCTGGCCAGGTGCCAGGTCCTGCTGGCAAAGGAAATCAGAATCTCCATAAAGCTTGTCAACAGATGGAAGCATGAAAGTGCTATAAAATCTCCTGGTAGACATCTGCATTGACTTTGCTTGTGCACCTTTTCCAGCCAGCCTTTTCAGCAATGACCTTCTGTGGCTTACCCTCCTTGTGGAGGGTGTCGATGATTGTCTTCTGGACAACTGTCAAGTCAGCAGTCTTCACCATGATTGTGATTGCGTGTACCAAACTAGACCAAGAGATACACAGAATTTATAGTTTTACTCAAACCAGAAATTAAATACTCTAATATTTTGATATTTTTTCAATTTCTTTGCACTGTAGGCCATAATTATTGAAATTAACATAGAAAAATGCTTGTAACATTTCAGTTTACATGTGATGAGTCAAGGATATGTTCAATTTTCACTTTCTTAAATAACTGATGGAAAATATTGCATTTTTTCCATTATATTCTAATTGTTTGAGATGCACCTGTGTTATATATATATATATATATATATATATATATATATATATATATATATATATATAGAGAGAGAGAGAGAGAGAGAGAGAGAGAGAGAGAGAGTATGGGTTTACCCTGGTGAAAAATAAATGTACTTTATTGTATTTAAAGTATATTCATATTTTCAATAGTATATTGAAAATGTACTTACACAAATTGTACTTTTTGTAAATATATAAAAAGTATACTAACATCATGCTTTCACGCTAACACTTTTAACACACTTTAAAATAATTATACTATATTACACTTTATAGAAATATATTATACTAAAATATACTTTAAGTGAAAGTTATGTGTAATTTAGCACATAAAAATACACTAAATACACTTCAAGTTGCACTTTTCTACAATTTAATTACAATTAAAATATCTCATCTCATCTCATTATCTCTAGCCGCTTTATCCTTCTACAGGGTCGCAGGCAAGCTGGAGCCTATCCCAGCTGACTACGGGCGAGAGGCGGGGTACACCCTGGACAAGTCGCCAGGTCATCACAGGGCTGACACATAGACACAGACAACCATTCACACTCACATTCACACCTACGGTCAATTTAGAGTCACCAGTTAACCTAACCTGCATGTCTTTGGACTGTGGGGGAAACCGGAGCACCCGGAGGAAACCCACGCGGACACGGGGAGAACATGCAAACTCCACACAGAAAGGCCCTCGCCAGCCCCGGGGCTTGAACCCAGGACCTTCTTGCTGTGAGGCGACAGTGCTAACCACTACACCACCGTGCCGCCCCAATTAAAATATATTTATTATAAAATTAGTTGTTCCAAAATAGCATGCCTCAAGTTAACTAATCATAAACACACTTGAAGTATATTGATTAGTGTGGCTTCAAGTACAACTGTACACAAAAGTATGCTATATTTTAGTACACTTAGCACATTTATTTTTCACCAGGGTATGCCAGGGAAGAGCACGTTGGATGCAATTTTTGCTTTAAGAATGTTAATGGATAAGTACAGGGAAGGCCAGAGAAAGCTGCATTGTGTGTGTGTTTGTAGACACAGTGCTGAGAGATATGAGAAAATGTGGAGTGAATGAGAAGTATATTAGAGTGGTGCAAGACATGTATGAGAACAGTGAAACAGCAGTGAGGTGTGCAGTTGGAATGACTGAATGGTTCAAGGTGAAGGTGGGACTTCATCAAGGATCTGCTTTGAGTCCTTTCTTATTTGCCATAGTGATGGATAGCTTGACGGACAAAGTGAGGCAAGAGTCACCACGGAACATGATGTTTGCGGATGATATTGTGATATGTGGTGAAAGTAGAAAGGAGGTTAAGTTGGGTTTGGAGAAATGGAGGTACGCATTGGAACGGAAGAGGAATGAAGGTGAGCAGTAGCAAAACAGAATACATGTGCATCAATGAGAATGGGGATGAAAGTGTAGTGAAGATGCAAGGAGTAGACATAAAGAAAGTTGGTGAATTCAAGTACCTGGGGTCAACTGTGCAGGAAAATGGGGGCTGCAATAGTGAGGTGAGAAAGAGAGTGCAGGCAGGGTGGAGCAGTTGGAGAAGGATTTCGGGAGTCATTTGTGATAGGAAAGTCCCAGCAAAAGTGAAAGGTAAGATGTATAAGACAGTAGTGAGACCAGCTGTGATGTATGGATTGGAGACAGTACCCTTAATGAAGAGGGAGGTGGCGGAGTTGAAAATGTTAAGGTTTACGATGGGAGTGACCAGGTTGGACAGGATAAGGAACGAGCACATCAGAGGGACAGCACATGTGGAGAGCTTGGGAATTAAGCTAAGAGAGATGAGACTGAGATGGTATGGGCACATCCTGAGAAGAGATGCAGAGCATGTTGGAAGGAGAATGTTGAGAATGGAGCTGCCAGGCACATGAAAACGAGGAAGGCCAAAGAGGAGATACATGGATGTGGTGAGAGAGGACATGAAAGTGGCAGGTGTGCTCGAGAAGGATGTGGAAGACAGGGAGCAATGGAGACGAAAGATCCGCTGTGGCGACCCCTAATCAGGAGCAGCCAAAAGAAGAAGATATATTAGATTAGATTAGTTTAGATTAGATTAGATAAAACGTTATTGATCCCTTTGGGAGGGTTCCCTCAGGGAAATTAAGATACCAGCAGCATCATTACAGATAAACAGAAAAAAGAAATAGAGAAAACTTCTAGATAAATTAAAATAAATTAAGTATTTACATATACAAATATGGGCGGCACGGTGGTGTAATGGTTAGCGCTGTCGCCTCACAGCAAGAAGGTCCGGGTTCGAGCCCCGTGGCCGGCGAGGGCCTTTTTGTGTGGAGTTTGCATTGTTCTCCCCGTGTCCGCGTGGGTTTCCTCCGGGTGCTCCGGTTTCCCCCACAGTCCAAAGACATGCAGGTTAAGTTAACTGGTGACTCTAAATTGACCGTAGGTGTGAATGTGAGTGTGAATGGTTGTCTGTGTCTACAGTATGTGTCAGTCCTGCGATGACCTGGCGACTTGTCCAGGGTGTACCCTGCCTTTCGCCCGTAGTCAGCTGGGATAGGCTCCAGCTTGCCTGCGACCCTGTAGAAGGATAAAGCGGCTAGAGATAATGAGATGAGATATACAAATATAAAAGAATAAGATATGGGGAAGAGGGGGAGGGGGAAGCAGGAAAGATATTGCACTTTATATTGCACATTGTCCAGTATTGCTTATTGTTAGGCTAGGCTACTGCTCCTTCCCGTCCTCTGTCCTCCTGTTACCCCTCCTCCCCCCCAGAGAGGAGTTGTACAGTCTGATGGCGTGAGGGACAAAGGAGTTTTTGAGTCTGTTCATCCTACACTTGGGAAGGAGCATTCTGTCACTGAACAGGCTCCTCTGGTTGCTGATGACGGTGTGCAGAGGGTGACTGGCATTGTCCATGAAGTTCAATAGTTTGTCCATAGACCTCTTCTCTGCCACCGTCACCAGAGAGTCCAGCTTCATGCCGACCACAGAGCCGGCCCACCTGATCAGTTTGTCCAGCCTGGATGTGTCCTCCTTGGATGTGCTGCCCCCCCAGCACACCACAGTGTAAAACAGGACACTGGTGACCACAGACTGATAGAACATCCACAGGAGTTTCCTGCAGATGTTAAAGGACCGCAGCCTCCTAAGGAAGTATAGCCTGCTCTGTCCCTTCCTGTATAAGTGATTGGTGTTGCAAGTCCAGTCCAGCTTGCTGTCCAGCCACACCCCGAGGTACTTGTCAGAATCCACAGCCTCCACCTCGACTCCCTCAATCAGAACTGGTCATGACCTTGGTCTGGATCTCCCAAAGTCAATGACCAGCTCCTTGGTCTTCGAGGTGTTGAGCTGCAGATGGTTCCTGTTGCACCACACAGCAAAGTCCCTCACCAGGCTCCTATACTCCTCCTCTCTGTCGTCACTGATACACCCAACGATGGCTGTGTCATCGGCAAACTTCTGAATGTGACACAGCTCCGAGTTGTAGCAGAAGTCCGTGGTGTACAGGGTGAAGAGAAGGGGGGCCAGCACCATGCCCTGGGGTGCTCCGGTGCTGCTAATTACAGTGTCAGACGTGATGTCCTTCAGCCTGACGTACTGCAGCCTGTCAGTGAGGTAGCTGGAGATCCAGGTGACCAGGCAGGGGTCCACTCGCATCCTGTTCAGTTTGTCCTGAAGCAATAGGGGCTGGATGGTGTTGAAGGCACTCAAGAAGTCCAAGAAGAGGATCCTCACTGTGCCATTTCCCTTATCCAGATGTGAGTGGGCTCGGTGTAGCAGGTAGAGGATGGCGTCTTCCATACCAACACCTGCCCGGTACGCAAACTGCAGACAGTCCTGGGCATGTTGTACCTGGGGTCTGAGGAGGCTGAGGAAGAGCCGCTCCAATTTCTTCATCAGATGTGAAGTGAGTGCCACTGGTCGGAAGTCGTTCAGCTCGCTGGGCTGATTCTTTTTGGGAACTGGAATGATACATGTCTTCCAGAGGGTTGGCACTCTCCCCAGCTGCAGGCTGAGGTTGAAGATGTGTTGGAGTGGTTCACCCAGTTCAGCAGCGCAGGTCTTCAGTAGTCATGGACACACCTTGTCCGGGCCTGCTGCTTTCCTGGGGTGAAGCTTCCTCAGTTGACCTCTGACCTGGTCTGCAGTAATGCATAGAGGAGTCTGTGTTGAGGTGGGGGAGGAGGGGTCTGCTGTGATGACTGGGGGGAGGTGTGTTGAGGGAAGAAGGAGAGATGGCTGCAGTGAGGGAGAGGGTGGGGGGGACGTTGGCTGGTTGAACTGATTGAAGAAGTCATTCAACTCGTTCGCCCTCTCCACTGTCCCCTCAACGACTCTGGTCTTTGTATTGTGGCCTGTGATGGTTTTCACACCTTCCCAGACCTCTCTCATGCTGTTCTCCTTCAGCTTCTGCTCCACCTTTCTCCTGTAGCTGTCCTTAGCTTCCCTCACGCAGCATTTCACCTCCTGCTGTGCTGCTTTCATTGCCTCCATATCCCTGCTCCTGAAGGCGGCCTTCTTCCTGTTGAGGACAGCTTTGACTTCCTGTGTTACCCATGGCTTGTTATTAGGGCAACACCGTACAGTCTTCGTGGGGGAGACCACGTCTGCACAGAAGTTGAGGTAACCTGTCAGACAGTGTGTCAGCCCCTCTATGTCCTCACAGTGTAGGCTAAGCAGCACATCCCAGTCCGTGATGTCATAGCAATTGTTACAGTCGGCTGCACTAATGCTTGTTTGGGCTATGCCCCCTCCTGTTTGTGCTTGTTTCTTTTCAGAGTGTGTGAGACAGGTGTGGTGCATTCTTTCTGATTGAGGCCAGTATAAAGATACTGGGTGTCTTCCCTTCTCTCTGGGTCTTGACTTGCGGTGCCAGGCTTATCCCTCCCTCCTGAGAAGACTTTTTATGATCTATTTTTAATATTAGGCATACTTTTGCATAGGCGCATTACACTTTTATCTTATTCAGTACTGACATTTTGTATGTATGTAAATAAATGTTTAGTCTAATTGACGCTACGGTGTGGTATCCCTTTATGTTGAGGTTGCCTTGAGCCAGGCAGTCTTAACATATGGGGGCTCGTCCTTTATCTGGAGATTTTTTTTCTCTTTCTCTCCGGGACACCGTTCTAGTTTTGTGATATTTGTATCAGAATTATCTGTCTGTTTGTGCTCACGTAGTTGCGTGAGTATGGGGAAACCCCTGTAGCGTTTTGATTGGTTGGGTTAAGTGGTGACGAGGGTTGGGATTCCCTTTTGGATTAATTTGGCTGGCGTCGTTTTTTTTTTCTTTTTGAACACACGTCTGGTAAGTAATTGTTTAATTGTTGGTGGTTCCTGCTGCAGCGAAGAGAAATTTTAGAGAGGGATTTACGAGGAGCAACGTGTACACCCTGCCGTAGGTAAGACCGCTCAAAAGTTTATTATTTTTCTTGTGTGGCATGTCGAACGGGGGCCGTATGTGGCTCAACCGCGGGGGCATGTGAAGACGTAGGCTTTAGAAATAGGTAAATGTGTTTAGATGCAGGGCTGCTCCAGGTTTCTGAAGTTGTAGTCCTTCGTTGTGTCAGGGAACCACTTTAGTGTCCAGACGTGTGTTTTTTGTTTTGTGAGAGAGGTAGTTTGCGGGTGGCGCGGTGGATGTTGGTATGATATTGGATATAGCATTTTGGCTTAGTGGGCATGTTTTTGATTAGTGTTTCTGAGTAGTTGGCTGTATGTTTTAAGATTGTTTAGGATTTGTATTGTAGCACTTGATTTTGGTAACCCTGTTAAAATTGTTTGGTCGGAAATGGAATCTTTTGATGAGTTTTTGGCTGTCCCGTCTGCTGTGGGGTTGAAGGCACTGAAGAAAGGTCAGCTGTTTACGGTGATTGACCACTTTAATATGGAATTGAAGATTCCTAAGGGTGTTAGAAAAGATGAGTTGTTGAAATTAGTAGAGGATGGGCTTATTGGTAAGGGGATAATTCTGGCCAAGTCTGTTTTTGTAACGCCAAGTGGCGCGACAGCGGAATTTCATGTTCCAGTCTCGTCATCCCTAACTTATGATCAGCAGGTGAAGTTGTTGGAGATGCAGTTGGAGCGAGATAAGTATCTTGAATGTGAACATGAGAAAGATAGGGTGGAACGGGAGAAGGATAGGGAGCTTGAGTATAGAAAATTACAGATAGAACAGGAACACCTAGGTCGGGGGGTGGTGCTGGTAGCTCTATGGGTTCTCAACCAGGGCCTTTGCCGTTTGAATTAAACCTGTCAAATATGATTAAGTTACTACCCAAATTTAGTAAGGAAGATCCGGATATGTTCTTTTCCTTATTTGAAATTTTGGCTGTGGACCATAAGTGGACAGATTCAGATCGCATCTTGCTTCTACAAAGTGTAATCTTGGGCAAGGCACAAGAATCCTTTATTGCTTTGAGTGAGGTACAGCATAAGAGGTATGATGATGTGAAGGACGGCATTTTAAAGGCTTATGAGTTGGTACCTGAAGCATATAGACAGAAGTTTAGGAACTGTCGGAAGAGTGATAGGCAAACACACTTGGAGGTGGTGCGAGAATTGAACACACTTTTTACTTGCTGGCGAACATCAGAAAAGGTTGATACATTTGAAAAGCTATGTGATTTAGTGGTATTGGAGCAGTTTAAAAACATCGTCCCAGCACGGGTTGCCATCTATATTGATGAACAAAATGTTAAAACTGCTATTGAAGCTGCCACTTTAGCTGATAAATATATCTTGGCACATAGACAGCGTGAGAATGCAAGAGTTGATGTCTGTTTTCCACGTTTGAGTGGATCATGACTTGATCCTGTTGATAGGAGAAAATCAGAGTTGCAAGATATTTGTAGATATTGCTTGGAGAAGGGGCATCGGAAAAATGAATGTCCCATGCTGCGATCAACACGTGGAAATTCTCCAGTGAAGCCTACAGCGTGTGCAGCACCACTCCTGTCCTCTGATAAATCATTGTGTGGCGGTTCCATGTTTGGTAGGGGGTGTGAGAACACTGATGTGGTTAGGGGGGTGACAGGCGGAGTTTATGGACCCTTTATTACAGCTGGATTTGTGTCTTTAATTGGTAGTGACGTAAAAGTGCCAGTTAATATATTGCGCGATACCGGCGCCTCGGAATCTTTTGTGCTCCAATCAGTCTTGCCTTTTTCAGGTCAATCAGATACGGGAACATGTGTTCTTATCTGTGGTATTGAGATGCATACAATTTCGGTTCCGTTACATCAGGTGGTATTGGAGTCAGACCTAGTAAATGGGGAGGTGGTATTGGCTGTGCGTTCAACCTTGCCTGTAGAGGGTGTTCAGGTTATTTTGGGGAATAATTTAGCAGGGGGGTTGGTTTGGCCTGAGGCTTCACCCACACCTCTAGTAAACATCAAGCCTGTAGCACCTTTAGATCCAGATCAGTGTGCTGTTGATTTCCCTGATGTGTTTGTCTCTTGCGCAGTTACACGTGCTATGAGTCGGGCCGTAGAAAGCGATAAGTTGGGGATTTTGGATAAAGACTGTGTGGGGTTGGAATTGTCCATTTTGCCCCCTACCCTCACTCAAGAAGAGGTGGTGGCGGCTCAAAAAGAAGACAAAGAGTTGGCCGGGTTTTTCTCTGAGGTGTTGTCACCAGAAGAGATGAGAAGTGCAGCAAGTGGGTATGCTGTTGTGAAAGACCTGTTGGTGAGTAACTGGACACAGTGTAATGGGGAAATTGTGAATCCTGTGGTACAGATTGTGGTGCCCAAGCAGTTTCGGGATGTGGTCTTGCAGACGGCACATGGGGGTGTGGCAGGCCATTTTGGTATCCGTAAGACGTACCAGCAGCTGCTACTACATTTTTATTGGCCAGGTATGAAACGGGATGTTGTCCAGTTTGTTAGGACCTGTCATGTTTGTCAGCTGGCTGGAAAGCCCAATCAGGTTATCAAGCCGGCACCTTTGTGTCCTATTCCAGCTGTGGGGAAGCCTTTTGAACACCTTATTATTGATTGTGTGGGGCCGTTGCCCCCTTCCAAGTCAGGATGCAGTTATTTGTTAACTGTTATGTGTCAGTCAACACGCTATCCTGCCGTTTATCCTATTCGTAGTATTACCACTAAGGCGGTTGTGAAAGCGCTTACTCAGTTTATTTCAATTTTTGGTATACCAAGAGTGATACAGAGTGACAGGGGTACCAACTTTACCTCCAAGATGTTTCACAGCATTTTAAAACAACTTCATGTTAAACAACAGCTGAGCAGCCCATATCACCCCCAGAGCCAGGGGGCCCTAGAACGTTTTCATCTTACTCTTAAGTCTCTTCTGCGGGCTTATTGCCTTGAATTGGGGAGGGACTGGGAGGAGGGTGTTCCATGGCTATTGCTAGCAGCACGGGGGATAGTACAAGACAGTATGGGTTTTAGTCCCAATGATTTGGTTTTTGCACACCATGTCCGTGGGCCCTTGTCAGTGTTGAAGGATGGGTTGGAGGAGACCCAGGCCCCTGTCAATGTTATTGATTTTGTCCATGGGTTCCGGTGTAGGCTGACATTGGCCTGGAAAATGGCTAGTGACAATTTAATGAAAACTCAGTCACATATGAAGAAACGATATGATGGCCGGGCTGTGGGGAGGCAGTTCAGTTCGGGAGACCAGGTGTTGGCTTTGTTGCCCATGCCTAGCTCAGCGTTTAGTGCTCGGTTCTCTGGGCCATATACAGTGGTACAAGTGTCTGAGTGTGACTATTTATTAGCAACTCCAGATCGTAAGCGTTCTACACAGGTATGCCATGTGAACCTTCTCAAGCCTCATCTCTCCCCAGGTTCATCTTTAGGAGGGGGGAGTGTGTTATCTGCAGCAGTGATGGTGGCTAGTGGGGTCCCGTTTCGTTCTTTGGTTACTGCCAATGATGAGGTTGGTTCAGATGATTTGTTTATGCAGCCAAGGCTTAAGAATTCTGAGACACTGTCTAATCTGGATCACTTGGTGGCTCATCTGTCAGCAGAGCAGAGTGCAGAGTTGAGGTCTTTAATAATGTCTTATCAGTGTCTATTTTCAGATACACCGTCATGCACTGATATGATGGAGCATGACATTGACACTGGGGGGTCTCTGCCTATTCGCCAGCGGTTTTACTGGGTGGGGCCGGAAAAAAGGAAAATATTGGATAAGGAGGTACAGTATTTGTTGGATCATGGACTTGCAGAGCCTTCACACTCCAGTTGGGCTTCTCTGTGTCTGCTTGTGGGTAAGCCAGATAACACCTTCCGTTTTTGTACAGATTACCGTAAGGTTAATGGGGTGACTAAAGCCGATTCGTTTCCACTGCCCCGAGTGGATGACTGTATAGATCAGGTGGGTGCTGCTCGATATGTTAGCAAGTTTGACTTGTTAAAAGGCTACTATCAAGTCCCTCTTACGTCACGTGCCCAAGAGGTATCAGCATTTATTACTCCCTCTGGCCTCTATTCATATAGGGTAATGAGTTTTGGGTTGCGGAATGCACCCGCAACTTTTCAGCGACTAATGAATAGGGTGATATCAGGCCTACCAGGGTGTACAGTGTACCTTGATGATGCTGTGATAGTGTCTGATACTTGGGGGGAGCATCTGGATCGTATACGGGCATTTTTTGAACGGTTGGTACAAGCAAAATTAACAGTTAATTTGGCTAAATGTGAATTTGCCCATGCAACTGTAGTTTACCTGGGGAAGGTAGTAGGCCAGGGTCAGGTCCGCCCAGTGCGGGCCAAAGTCCTTGCAATTGATCAGTTTCCAGCGCCGACGACAAGGAAAGAGTTGCAGCGGTTTTGGGGGATGGTGGGATATTATAGAAGTTTCTGTAGAAATTTTTCCACCATTGTGTGTCCACTCACTGACCTTCTTAGGGGGGGTGTTAAGTTTGTTTGGTCTGCCCCTTGCCAAAAGGCATTTGAGAAGGTAAAACAGTTGCTTACCACTGCACCTGTGTTGGCAGCACCTCGACTAGATCAGGCATTTCAACTTCAGGTGGATGCTAGTCAGGTGGGTGCTCAGGCCATGTTGTTGCAACTGGATGAGGAGGGGGTTAGCCGTCCAGTATGTTACTTCTCTAAGAAATTTAATAAACATCAAATTTCGTATTCCACTATTGAGAAAGAGGCTCTGGCCTTGGTTTGGGCATTAAAACATTTTGAGGTCTATGTAGACAGTGGGGTGCCACCCATAATTGTGTATTCTGACCATAACCCACTCATATTTCTACATACGTTGCACAATCCAAATCAGCGTCTTATGCGTTGCACCTTATTCTTGCAACCTTACCAATTGGACATACGGCACATCAGGGGGCCGGACAATGTGGTTGCCGACGCATTGTCCTGCTCTATTGCAAATGCATAATTATGTTGTCCCATTCATTTGTCTGTTTCTCCTGTTCCTCTTTTCCTGTCCCCTTTCCTAAAATTGCTTTCCCAGGGTTTGGGGTATGTTGGTGAAGGGGAAGAGGAGGTTTTGGGGATTGGCAATGTACTTGGTGATGGTCGATGTATGTCATGGGTGTGATTAGACACTGGGGAGAGGTTGAGATGTAAAAGGTGGTTTGTGAAATTTTGCTACCAGAATACAGTGATGTAGTTGATATAGTTGAAACTGCTGATTTGCTATGTCTAAGTAAATTTGAATTATTCAAATGTTTAGTGCAGAGTCCCACTTTGGTTGGCCTCTGTTATAAGAGGGGGGGTATGTTACGGTCGGCTGCACTAATGCTTGTTTGGGCTACGCCCCCTCCTGTTTGTGCTTGTTTCTTTTCAGAGTGTGTGAGACAGGTGTGGTGCATTCTTCCTGATTGAGGCCAGTATAAAGATACTGGGTGTCTTCCCTTCTCTCTGGGTCTCGACTTGTGGCGCCAGGCTTATCCCGCCCTCCTGAGAAGACTTTTTATGATCTATTTTTAAAATTAGGTATACTTTTGCATACTCACATTACACTTTTATCTTATTCAGTACTGACATTTTGTATGTATGTAAATAAATGTTTGGTCTAATTGACGCTACGGTGTGGTATCCCTTTATGTTGAGGTTGCCTTGAGCCAGGCAGTCTTAACACAATATATATATATATATATATATATATATATATATATATATATATATATATATATATATATATTGATGAGATTACTCACATACCTAGCAGTGCCTTTTCTGAGCGGAAAATAATTATTTAATTCGAATGTCTCATCTCATTATCTCTAGCCGCTTTATCCTTCTACAGGGTCGCAGGCAAGCTGGAGCCTATCCCAGCTGACTACGGGCGAAAGGCGGGGTACACCCTGGACAAGTCACCAGGTCATCACAGGGCTGACACAGACAACCATTCACACCTACGGTCAATTTAGAGTCACCAGTTAACCTAACCTGCATGTCTTTGGACTGTGGGGGAAACCGGAGCACCCGGAGGAAACCCACGCGGACAACATGCAAACTCCGCACATAAAGGCCCTCGCCGGCCATGGGGCTCGAACCCGGACCTTCTTGCTGTGCGGCGACAGCGCTAACCACTAAACCACCGTGCCGCCCCTTAAGTAGAATTGTAAAAGTTCATTGTCTGTTCGTTCCACTTGTGTGTGTGTGTGTGTTTTTTTTTTTTTTTTCTATTTCGTCAATCATGTGCGCGTGAAAGCTTGACCCTGACAGGATGCCGTAATGTTTGTGTTTGGTGGTGATGAAAATGGCGGACGACCTGGACAGAGTACGAATTTCTGAGGCTGAATTACGGGCAGAGGCGTCGAGCATTGTTATATCTAGAGACAACTTGAAAGGTTAGTTGGTGTTATTAGGTGTACTGATCGAGTACGGTTAAAGAGAGTTAGTCGTAAACCTAGTTAAACAAAACAACTTGTCAGTTTTGAGTGGTTAGAACTAATGTTAGCCAGCAAGCTAGCTATTTACTCGTTGAAAAACTTGTTTGAGTTTTTTTGGTAGCGTATTGTCTCATAGTGTAACGTTAGTGAATATGTTGGTAAAGGTGATGTTCTTATCACATCACAATAAAATAAAATATTTTTGGCACACAGGCTTGTTTCAATTAGTTACATAGTAGCTAGTTAGCTAGCTTTCAGCAACCGAGTAAGGTGCAGCAGACACCATGAGCTTGTATTTTCCTTTGTTAGAAAGCGAGGCTTGGGTTTGCTAATTATAGCCACTAGTCGGTAAAAAATAGGTAGAAACTTAATTGAATGTCGTAGGGTCAGTCTATAAACTCGCGGCAACTTTTCGCCAAGATTGTGCCATATGGTTAGCCAGTGGACTGCTGCGATTATCGCTTAGCTTTAACAAACTCTCTTATACGCTTGAGTTAATGTAGATTACGTTGGTAAGTTATATAGCCAGCTTTCAGGTGACGTGAGCAACTGTGTGTATACGCGCGCGCTATGGTAAATCTGCTGTGGTATCATATGTTGGGTGTAACGACTACACCATAGATGATTCATTTGGAGTTTCTCATACCACATTATTCATTAGAAATTAATGCTTGAACAATGAAATAAATGAGCAAACTTAAGTAGTTCATTATACCAACTTTTTTCATTGTTTCTCTTCTTTCTTCGAAGTGCAAAATACAACTAAAAAAGGTCAGCGAGAGGGGAAAAGGCCAGAGCTCCAGAGGTACGATCCTGGAGCAGCACAGACACGCAGATGCAACGATACATGCACTTCAGAGGAGTCTGTATCAGATACTTCCATTAAAATTCCTGCCAGCTCTATACCAGGTTCAGGCCTGAAATTCACCAGCAGTGATTGCCAGTCTGAACTGAGCAATGCTAATTTTGACTGTAGTGATGGGAGTGCATCTTTCAGTCAGCAACATGTCAGAAGGAACGCAGTTAAAAATAGTGAACTCTCAAGCACTGGAACACCTGGTTCTCCAAAGCTACGGAAAATGCGGAAACCTGATCGTGAGATATACCAGCCTGGTGGGCGAAGGGGTCAAGTTTATAGAGACTGTGCCCCAACCAAGGAGTCAGAGCAGATATCACAAGAATTGGTAAAGGCAGAGGATACTACAAGTAATTGGTTGATGGGCTTAGTTGACCATTGTAAAGATATACATCTGGAAGAAGAAAAAAGAAATGGGAGAGAAATCAAGGAAAGCAGGAAAAAGCAGGTGCTAGGAAAACAAAAGAGATTAGACTTGTCTTCTGCAAACTTTGATCAGCCTACTGTTAACAATATAGGTGATAAAGTGGAGAAACTCAACATTAACAGCTTCACAGCCATAGAACCAGAAAAGAAGAGTGAAAATGGTAGAAGAAGGGTAAGTAGTGAGGATTCGAAGAACAGAACAGGAGTGGGAGGAACAGTTGAAGAGAAGGAGAAGAAGGAGCAGGAAAAACGAAGGTCCAGAGAGGGCAGGGAGAGAGGGTCCAATCAAGCTTCAGCAAAGAGGGAGGAAGGAGAGGGAGGTGAAAAGAGTTTACTGATACACCAGCTAGAAAAAAAGACAAAGTTAGAAGGAAAATTTCAGTGTGGTGTGCAAGGAAAATATGTTGGTCAAGATCAGAGCTTGAAAAAAGAAAAACACAAAGGGAATCAACCAGTAGAAAGTGACAGCGAGAGGTGCAGAACAGCTCAAGGAACACAATCTAGCAAAGTCAACTGTTCTTCAAAGCGCTATTCCAAATCGGACATCAGACGGCCTCGAAACCGTACCTACAGCACAAGTTCAGCCAGCAGTGGCACCAGTGTGGATGGGCCAGTAGAGTCTGAAACTGACAGGACTAATGCAGAATGTGGTGTGGGAGAAAGAGGGCCAATTCCCAACTCTCATGAAAAGATGATAGAGGAGCTGAATCAGGCCATGGCAGATGCGCCCAGCCAAAGGAGAAGGACAGTCAAAGACATATCATCCGCAGATTCCTTTGAGGACAATGAGGGAATGGAGAGAGATGGAAGAAGAGACCTTGGAGCCAACACAAATAAGAATGACAGTAGAACATCAAAAGGGAATACCAGAGGATTGAGAGGAGCCTTGATTGGTGGTCAAGGTAGTGTCTTGAGTGTTTCTTTGGACAGACAGTCTGGCACAACCTCAGGAACCAGGGAGGACCAAGCCAAGTGCAAAAATCAAAGTGCTAGAGGCCGAGGCAGAGGCATTCTGGTACTCCCAACATACACAGAACTAACCACAACCTCAGAACCTGGAACTCTCCATATGTGTGGGACGAGGAGCAGCATAGGTCGAGGAAGAGGAAGTCGTGGTGGAAGTACTAGGCGGTTGTGGGACCCTAACAACCCTGATAAGAAACCAGCTCTGGCAGGAAGCCAACAATGCCAGCAGTCCTCTCTCCGACAGCCACTGTACTTGCAGCATCAAGGAGGATACGGGCCTCTGCACTTTCTGGACACTGATGATGAAGCTTCTGGGAGCCCTCCTGTGCACCAGGTGGAGGACTTTCAAAGCCAGCATGCTGCCACCATGGCGTATTACAAATATCAGAATTCTGACAACCCTTACTGCTACCCACTACCAACCAATGCTCCAAACACACCTCCATGCTACACCTATTCCTATCAGCTCCCGTATCAGTTACCGTGCTCTAATGGGGTGTTCCCGAATCCAGGCATGGCACCTTTTTATAGTGTGTATGGACACAGTGGTCAGGTTTACCCATTTACAGGCATCAGTTTTAGCCCAGAGGAGACAGAGGTACAGACAAGAGGGGAACTCTGTAAACTTCTACGAATGGCTGACAGCCAGGAACTCCAGCTCAGCAACCTGCTGTCCAGGGAACAACTTAGTCGAGAAGGATTAGATAGGATGGCCCAGCTGAGGTAAACAAGGACTGATCACACATGGGAAATGGTAAAGAATGGGTTGTGAAAATCAGATTATAGTATTGTGCTGCCAATGTATTAGCCTAATTTTTGTCCTCTTTCCTCTCTTAGAGCTGAACTCCTGACATTGTATGAGACTGTAATTCTAACAGACATCGAGTTCTCTGATGCACAGAATGTGGATCAGCTACTGTGGAAGAATGTGTTTTATCAGGTCATTGAAAGATTCAGACAACTTCTGAAGAACCAGGATTCAGATACAGCTCCCCAGATCAGGGCCATGCTTCTAACCATACTGGAAGAGGTGCATGGCTTAATCTTTTTTCCCTAGGTTTATTCCTTGTTAATTTCTTGAGCTTTTTGTTGTTACTGAGAGCTATAATTTTCTCATACTCCATGTGTGAATGTTGATGCGTTTGTGTTTGGAAAAACAAAACGCATCAAGATTGCGTAGCATGTTTCTGCTGTTATTTGGGGCTCATTTGTCCATCCTATTTTTGTTCTAGGGGGCAAGGTTTTTTGATTTACTGCTGCTGAAGTTACAAACCATATTCCAGTTTAATCTAGAAGATTACATGGATGGAATGGCAATACGTGCGAAACCTCTACGAAAAACTGTAAATATCTCCAACTCCAGTGTTTATCTTATCAATTCAGCAATATTCTGTTTCTGATTGCCAATAGAGACCAACAGTTATATTTTGAAAAAAGCACAATGTAATACAGTCAACAAATGAGAAACATGACAAATTGCAGAGGTTTGGGGGGGGTTGGGTATACCGTTTTATAGATGAAAGTCTTCCGGATTTACCTGGAAATTCGGATATTTGACACAACTCTTGAAAATCTCCGGTTTTCCGAATGGAGAAATTTATTTTTCGGATTTTTCGCGTTCCTAGACGTGGCGTTATCCTTCGCATCATCCTTGCATGGGCACAGTCCTTAAATAGCCCAAACATAGTTCGTTGATTAAAGACAGGTGTTCTTTGTTAACGGCGCACGTGCCGGAGCTCGTTAGGCGTGCGCGCGTGCCAAGGCGCACAAGCTAAGGCGCGCTGGACTGACACTGTTCTGTGCAAGTGCAACACAATCGCATTAGAAAGCATGTTCAAGCTGCCAGTGTAGCTGCAGTCTTTTTAGTTGCGAATTAAAAGTATTTCCTCGTGTTAATAATTCTCCATGTCAAAACAAGCAAAACTTTCCTCCTCCTTTCGACGTGAAGAAATTTATTATGTATTTTTTTCCATCAAAGTTGCATTTTGTGGTTTTAGTGCCGTTTCTAGAACCATCAAGAAAACGTGGAAGAAACAGCAATAATGGAAGAGCCAGTTTCTAAGCTACCTAAAACTAGCAATGGTAATTTATTTTTTGTTACATAATGTACTCAGGCTGCCAGTCCGTGTGTGACACACACGAAAAATCCTAGCTATGCCCCTGATTTACATGAGAAATTTGGTATTTGTTGGTGTGTTTAAATTTACAGCCAATATGAACTAATGTAAACAATTGGCTTCAACTCGCATAAATATGAATTGGAAATTTTTAGTTCACTTTAGCTTATGCAAACGCACAACTCTACTAAAAGATTGATAAACGAGGCTCAACATTGAAACCCGAAAGCTTTAGAAACTCTAATAGACCTTTACTTTTTAACAGTACTGTTTTGGGATTTTGCTGAGTTTATCTTCAACTGTCTGATTTTTTTCAATGTAATTAACTGTGTAGCCAGGAAAATCACCGCGTTTTCTAAATGCACTCCTAAAAATTACTCATTAACTAGGGGAATTAAATTTGATATTTTTGACATGTTGCTCATTAATGTACATGAAAGAAAAAGGCTTAAAAGTTATAACTTGTTTTAGTGAGAAGTACTAAAATGCACTAGAATGCAGGGTTTTGCGTGTAATGTTATTAAAATTTTTTCGGGGGATGTTGCCGCCCCCCCCCCCCCCCCCCCATCTTAGTTTGACTTTTTCAAAAGTTCAGGATTTTTTTTTCTTTGCTCCACTTTCATCTCTACAGTTTGAAGACACTGGGAATCTCTGCAGTTTCTTGCAAATTGTTGTAGTTTCTAACTGAGAATTCTCCTTTATAATTCACACAATTTCAGGATCAGAAAATGTTTCAATTTTGTTATAATATCTGTCTCCTATAAAGTGTTGTTGAGATTACAAATTGTAGAAATGTTACTGTTCATTTTAGGTGAAATATGCTTTGATTAGTGCCCAGCGGTGTATGATCTGTCAAGGAGATGTTGCGAGATACAGAGAACAAGCAAATGATTCTGCTAATTATGGCAAAGCACGCAAGTCAGTCGTTTGGCATTATAATCTTTGCTTACATCTTTACATCTTTCTTAATCAGATTACTTTCAAAAATGTTCCTCCATCATGGTGTGCCCCATTTTGGCTGTTTTTAAATAGTTTGTTCTTTTAACAGTTGGTACCTGAAAGCACAGCAGATTGCACCAAAAAATGGACGACCATACAACCAACTTGCTGTCTTAGCAGTGTACACAGTGAGACTACATTCATTTCATGTTAACCTTTTTTAAACATTTGCTTAAGCTTTAGTTTTGTGTATATTGTGTTTATACACAATACCAGTGTTAAGCGTTTTAATCTGTTTGGTAAGATGTGCATTATTTTCACTTAATATGAAAAAAACTTATATTTTTATGAATGAGTGCACCCTAATAAATTGTTTGTATAGTAATGCATGGACTTGTATGATAAAGACTAATAATCTAATTGAAAAGCAGGCTGTTTAACAAAGTAATTCTCATAATCCTTGATGTGGTGAATTGTTTTTGTTGGGAGACATTTTTTTTAACATTAACTGAAGTAGCCTTGGATGTAAGTACTCTGTCATGATTTCGTTTTTCAATGTTTTCTCAATTAAATGAAAGGCTATGATTTGTGCGTGTATAAGGAGGAGAGAGGCTATTGAAGGAATGATTAATATAAGCGAGAACAGGAACCAGCTTGTCTCTTGAACGTTCCACGTTGCATCACATCTTAGTATAAACCGTTTGTGTAATGTTTCGTGCATTAACAAAAGTGCAGTTGTTGGCAAATTGCTATGGTATAAGCGGAAAAACACATGAGACTGTGCTGTTATATGAAAATAATGCACCTCCATTAATTCTCAAATCTGATCCTTCCTTTAATGGCATGATCTGCCAGGTTTTATTCCTAAAATATTTTGCCCCTCTCTCTCTCACACACACTCTCCTTTTCCCCTTGGTAGAAGCGGAAGCTGGATGCTGTGTATTACTACATGCGTAGTCTGGCTGCCAGCAATCCAATCCTCACAGCCAAAGAGAGCCTGATGAGTCTGTTTGAAGAAGCCAAGCGCAAGGTTAAGTTCTCATCTCATCTCATCTCATCTCATTATCTCTAGCCGCTTTATCCTTCTACAGGGTCGCAGGCAAGCTGGAGCCTATCCCAGCTGACTACGGGCGAAAGGCGGGGTACACCCTGGACAAGTCGCCAGGTCATCACAGGGCTGACACATAGACACAGTCTATGTTTCCTCCGGGTGCTCCGGTTTCCCCCACAGTCCAAAGACATGCAGGTTAGGTTAACTGGTGACTCTAAATTGACCGTAGGTGTGGGTGTGAATGTGAGGTTAAGTTCATTTGGGCAATGTAATAAATATAGTATTATATTTAAAAAAAACCTAAAAGTTAATAAACCGTTGCCTATAATCCTTCAAGCCCTCTATTTTGTATCTGGCCCAAACTTGTCTACATTTTTTTTGTTCTTAGGTGCTTATGGCTGCATGATGATTTTGTTTTCATTATCACATTGTGGGTTTCTGCAGTGAATACATCATGAAGGGTTGCAATATCAGAATGCCTTAAGTAATAGTACCATTCAAATTGCTTTACCCAGTAGGGTCTCTTGTGCTGCTGGTGAAGACATTAGAGTACCACAGAACAAAAACTGTCAAAAATACGAGCTATTGGACAAAAAAAAAAAGCATGCTCACTGGAACAGTGAGGGAAGAGAATGCAAGTCTATAAGCTTTTGCCCTAGAAAGTAGAAGCATCTCTGTCAGCTCTCCAGTTTTAAATGAGAACTCTGTCCTATATTTTGTGTAAAATGATGGTTTTGCAAATTGTACTTGGTAGTTTTAATGGGGGATTGATTTTTAAAGTATCTTGAGAAAGTATATAAAGCGAGAGAGAAATTTTCATAGTGTGTTTAATTTGGCTTAAGTTTTTCTCAGTGACTAAATCTCAAATGCCTTTCACTGTACAGTGCTCTACACAAAACATACAGGGCATCATTTGGGATTGGTTCTGATTAAAAAAAAAAAAGTTCTGTGTGAATATGCATTGGTAGCATGTGTTGAGTCATAGGCCTAATATCTATTCAAGTTTACATTTATGCTATGAGTGGTATTTATCAGTTTAAAAATACTTTAGTCTTGCACATCATATCACCATCCAGGCATTCAACCATCTCTTCACATATGTTTTTGTCCATATCATGTTGCACAAATGATCAAAAATAAACTGCATTATTTGATATTTTACTGGAAAGTGGGGAAAAACACCTTGTGACTGACATTTTATTCATTGTCCTTTGTGTGTCTTCCTCTCACTAGGCTGAGCAGATTGAGCGCAGACTGAAGGAGGATGTGGAAAATGGCACACGTGGCCCACGGGGGCATGGAACAATTCGGGGTCAGGATGCCACCCGGGTGGAAATCTGGATACGCCCCTCTGTGCATCCTGGAGTGGCATCTCGCATTGAAGGCAGTGAGTCTGCCAAAGACTCTGAGCAAGATGTTGGGCTGAGGGCACTGAGTGCAAATGATGTGAGTGCTGCATCCAGTCCACACACCTTAACTTATATTCTATGTGTACAGATACAATGTATGCGTTTGAACCATTAACTTAAGCTGCCCTTAAACTGACTCTACAAGGATTTTTATTTTTAAAGCTGAGTGACTGGCTGAATTCCAGAAGTGAAAGAATGCTAGTAAAAGACATAGGACCAGATGCTCCTCCTAAGTGTTCATTCATGTCTATAATTTGCCGTTTCCATTATGTGTGCTATGGTATCTGGTTGTTTCTGCATTTGATTTGTGGCACTCATTGTACATGTACAGTTGTGGTCAGAAGTGACATGAATGTCCTCTTGGATCTGAATGTCATGGCAATATTTGGGCTTTCAGTAATTTCTTTGAACTGTTCTTTTTCTGTGGCAGAATGTACAGCATACATAATAAAAAAAATAACACTAGAATTTGGGACACAAGTTTTAATTTTCTTTGGGTTTTCTGAAATCAACACAGGGTCAAAATTATACATACAGGGTCAAAAATTTACATACGCTCACTTAGATTATTAATTCAGAGGTGCTAAGACTTCCAAAATGTCACTTATCTTGCCAAGGCCGAGGTCTTGCTGTTAGTGATCATGATTGACTGACTACAGCTGGTAGCTTCTCTGTGCCTTCATAAAAAGGGTTTGTTTACAGCACTCATTGGATTGACCAGCACACAGTAAAATGGGAAAGTCCAAGGAGCTCAGTGCAGATCTGAGAAAGAGGATCGCAGATATACACAACTCCGGAATGCGTCTTGGAGCCATTTCTAAACAACTGCAAATTCCAAGATCAGTTCAAACAACTGTATGTAAGTTATTGTGAGGTGTAGTCACTTTGCCAAGCCACTTTGCTTCAAGAAAACCCAAACTGTCACCCTCAGCTGAAAGGGAAATTGGTTTGGATGGTCAGGAGCAACCTGGGAACCACCATGGCACAGTCCTGCTATGAACTGGAAGCTGATGAATTACTGTCTACAGTTCAGTTCACCATGGACTAAGTGGCTGCTATCCAAGAAATAACCCCCTGCTCCAAAATTGACCCCTTCAAGCTTAACTAAACTTGGAAGCTGATCACATGGACAAAGAAAAAGCCTTCTGGAGGATAGCTGTATGGTCAGAGGAGACAAAGATTGAGTTGTTTGGCCACAATGACCACCATGTACAGAGGGACACTGTACCAGCTGGTGGTGGTAGGATCATCATGCTCTGGGGCTGTTTTGCTTCCAGTGGAACTGGTTCATTGCACAAAGTGGATGGAATAATGGAGGAGGACTACCTCAGAATTCTTCAGCATAAACCATCAGAAACTTGAACACGACTTGGGAGTTACAACAGGACAATGAACCCAAACACGCATCAGAGCTGGCTGTGGAGGATAAAGCAGGCTAACATTAAGCTTAAAACAAGTCCTGACTTCAACCCTATTGAAAATATGTGGACCATGCTTATAAATCGAGTCCCTGCCAAGAAAAAAAAAACAAATTTAATTGAACTCTACCAATTCTACCATGAAGAGTTGTGAAATATACAACCAGAGTTCTGCTTGAAGCTTGTTCATGGTAAACAAAAACGTTTGGTCAAGGTGAATCTTGCGAAGAGACATTTTACCCAAACATTAGGTGTGCTGTATGTATATTTTTGACCCGGTGTTGATTTCAGAAAACCCAAAGAAAATTAAATATGTATGCTGTACATTCTGCCACAGAAAAAGAACAGTTCAAAGAAATTGCTGAAAGCCCAAATATTGCCATGACATCCGTGTCACTGTATGTAAACTTCTGATCACAACTGTACATGCTTTCTTCCCATTAAAACACACACATCTTCAGTAGGTATGCACACGGCTCTCTGACGCACATGTAGAAACTTGTGCTCAATAATGCCTTCTACACAGCTCCACATAATGCGCAAAAAAGACACCCTTGAACTGGGTATCCTTATCCTTTCTCACTTTTTAATCCATCTTAAAGGAGATACACAGAACCATGGCCTCACTTTTTGTTTATAAATGCCTTGAGACCTCAAGAATGGCATAGGAATAGTTTTAAGCGTTAACAATAAATCTAATAGTAATTAGTGATGCTGTGCACTGCAACCTATTGCCTCCCCTAGTTTTTACAATTTAAAATGATTTCATATACAGTGGTGCTTGAAAGTTTGTGAACCCTTTAGAATTTTCTATATTTCTGCATAAATATGACCGAAAACATCATCAGATTTTCACACAAGTCCTAAAAGTAGATAAAGAGAACCCAGTTAAATAAATGAGACAAAAATATTATACTTGGTCATTTATTTATTGAGGAAAATGATCCGATATTACATGTCTGTGAGTGGCAAAAGTATGTGAACCTTGAGGATTAGCAGTTAATTTGAAGGTGAAATTAGAGTCAGGTATTTTCAATCAATGGGATGACAATCTGGCATGAGTGGGCACCCTGTTTTATTTAAAGAACAGGGATCTATCAATGTCTGATCCTCACAACACATGTTTGTGGAAGTGTATTATGGCATGAACAAAGGAGACTTCTGAGGACCTCAGAAAAAGTGTTGTTGATGCTCATCAGGCTGGAAAAGGTTACAAAACCATCTCTAAAGAGTTTGGACTCCACCAATCCACAGTCAGACAGATTGTGTACAAATGGAGGAAATTCAAAACCATTGTTACCTTCCTCCGGAGTGGTCGACCAACAAAGATCACTCCAAGAGCAAGGCGTGTAATAGTCGGCGAGGTCACAAAGGACCCCAGGGTAACTTCTAAGCAACTGAAGGTCTCTCTCACATTGGCTAATGTTCATGAGTCCACCATCAGGAGAACACTGAACAACAATGGTGTGCATGGCAGGGTTGCAAAGAGAAAGCCACTGCTCTCCAAAAAGAACATTGCTGCTCATCTGCAGTTTGCTAAAGATCACGTGGACAAGCCAAAAGGCTATTGGAAAAATGTTTTGTGGACGGATGAGACCAAAATAAAACTTTTTGGTTTAAATGCGAAGCGTTATGTTTGGAGAAAGGACAACACTGCATTCCAGCATAAGAACCTTATCCCATCTGTGAAACATGGTGGTGGTAGTATCATGGTTTGGGCCTGTTTTGCTGCTTCTGGGCCAGGACAGCTTGCCATCATTGATGAAACAATGAATTCTGAATTATACCAGCAAATTCTAAAGGAAAATGTCAGGACATCTGTCCATGAACTGAATCTCAAGAGAAGGTGGGTCATGCAGCAAGACAACAAACCTAAGCACACAGGTTGTTCTACCAAAGAATGGTTAAAGAAGAATAAAGTTAATGTTTTGGAATGGCCAAGTCAAAATCTTGACCTTAATCCAATCGAAATGTTGTGGAAGGACCTGAAGCGAGCAGTTCATGTGAGGAAACCCATCAACATCCCAGAGTTGAAGCTGTTCTGTACAGAGGAATGGGCTAAAATTCCTCCAAGCCGGTGTGCAGGACTGATCAACAGTTACTGGAAGTGTTTAGTTGCAGTTGTTGCTGCACAAGGGGGTCACACCAGATACTGAAAGCAAAGGTTCACATACTTTTGCCACTCACAGATATGTAATATTGGATCATTTTCCTCAATAAATAAATGACCAAGTATAATATTTCTGTCTCTTTTGTTTAACTGGGTTCTCTTTATCTACTTTTAGGACTTGTGTGAAAATCTGATGTTGTTTTAGGTCATATTTATGCAGAAATATAGAAAATTCTAAAGGGTTCACAAACTTTCAAGCACCACTGTAGGTAGTGGTCTGAGTGAGTGATTGACCTTGACACCTGTGACGTCACAGGAAGGCTATCGGTCTCATTGCCATTTTTGCTATACTAAAACACAGCGCTAACTGCAACTTTGAGCCTCCATTTTGAGCTAATTTATCGCCATGCCACGTAGATGTGTTGCTGGCGGGTGCAGCAACACGACAGAAGGTGGATTTACGTTGCATTCATGGCCCAAGAATGTTCAGACTGCAAAGATTTGGACACATTTTGTGAGAAATTCACAGGCACATTTTACTGATGACTCATATGAAACCTCTGATCTGTTGAGGAGCGTTGGCTATAAGCCCGTATTGAAAGAGGGTGCAGTACCAACAATTTAAAGAAAACTACAAGAAAAGGAAAGCAAGTTCAGTTGCACCAGTTCTCCTGGAGTGTGAGCCGAGCAGCAATGGCGGAGTACTCCGTATGGAGAAAATGGAGAGTGAGTGGACTAGTCGTCAGATTTCTATACTGGATATGCTTGCCTTTGCAGCAATATCTCGCCCTTTATGTGGAAGAAGCAAATGAACGAAGAACTGAAAGTCAGATTGTTTTGAAACAATTGGCCACAAATTGACCTTCAAGAAGCGAACACAGATGGGTAAGATGTGACTCTCATTGTAACTTGTATTGTCTATTTAAGTTACTGGTATAAGGTTATTTAATTTGCTTCAGAATGTGATTGTCTCAGTTCATCTGATTTTTATTTAATTAGCCTTTTATGGAATCAATTTTATGCCAAAATGTTCATACAATACTTTTGAAATATCAAACAAAAACGACAAATCAAAATACAAAAAAGTCAATTTTTTTTTAGACTGGCAAACAAATTCGTGTAATCGTGCAAAATATCAGTCTATTACTCTTCAGAAACCTTTTTTGTTCCGCGTCTTTCTCAGTTTTGCTTGACGTAATTTATTTTGGTTGCGATTCCAGCTTTCTCGTTTGCGCTCCCTGACTTTTTGCTTGCAGTTTTGGCACAAACTTCACGTGTGGGTGGGCTGTCCAGGAATGCATTCCCATTGGCTAACTTGCATTTGACTGACAGCTACGCTCAGCCATTCCCCGGAGGCTGTTGCGGCCATTTCCTACTCGGATTCTGGCAGACTGTTTGACGAGTGACCGATCCATTGACGGTAAATAGTTTACTGTCAATGGATCGGTCACTCGTCAAACAGTCCGCCAGAATCCGAGTAGGAAATGGCCGCAACAGCCTCCGGGGAATGGCTGAGCGTAGCTGTCAGTCAAACGCAAGTTAGCCAATGGGAATGCATTCCTGGACAGCCCACCCACACGTGAAGTTTGTGCCAAAACTGCAAGCAAAAAGTCAGGGAGCGCAAACGAGAGCTGGAATCGCAACCAAAATAAATTACGTCAAGCAAAACTGAGAAAGATGCGGAACAAAAAAGGTTTCTGAAGAGTAATAGACTGATATTTTGCACGATTACACGAATAATTTGTTTGCCAGTCTAAAAAAAATTGACTTTTTTTTGTATTTTGATTTGTCGTTTTTGTTTGATATTTCAAAAGTATTGTATGAACATTTTGGCACAAAATTGATTCCATAGCCTTTTACGTTTTATCAGTGAAAATGCGTACATGTATGTTTTCATAAGTTATAATGCCTATCTTGTTTTAATGAGAGTCACATGAGACTGTCAGTTCAATTCCATCCAATTCTCTAGATGGCTTTGTTCTCTGGCTTTATTTTGTAAGGTGGGGACCGACGTGTTATCAGATTCACTTTCCGATGGTTTGAACTGATACGGTTCTATGTGTATAGCAGTAGCATGTACACACTCCATTTTCAGGACTATCACAGTCAGATGTGCTACTATGTGAGGAATTTGAAGAATCTCCAATAAATCCAAATGAAGAGGCCATTGCAACCACTCTCGCCTGCCGAGTCTGGCTTTGGTCTATAGCTGTGACGTCACGCACAGCTTTGGTCTAAAACCGGTTACTGCTGTGATGTCACGCACTCAGGGCTCAAATAAATTCCCATTTATGCAGTATACAAGAGTCAAGGATGGAGATACTATCCACTCAGAAATGTATTTAAAAATAAAGGTTCTGTGTATTTCCTTTTAAAGAAGAAATCTGTCCTCTGTGACTGCTCTCGTTGACATGCAGTCCTATTTTCAATTTGGTTAGCAGTTTCCCAGATTGCTCACCATGCTGTTCATCTACCTGCTGATAGATATGCCAATGCAAGTAAGCCCTTGTTTCATCTATGCTTTCGTCCTTTATGCTGTCCAGCTCTCTCACCACCTCATCTGTATACCAGGTTCCAAAGATTCAGTTTACCTGCAAATATCACCATCCACACCATCATTGTCTCGTAGATCACTCAATAATCTATCTACATCTCTAACATAACTCAGTGCTGTAGTTGAACTGGAAGGGTGAGTTGAGTCCAGTGTTTGTGGTCTTTAACACACAACTGCAAAAACAAAAATACTGCACCAGTCAAAAGGTTTGCACCGAGATCACAAAACACATCGCAAATATTCCAATGTAAACATAAAATGAGATTTGCATGTCCTGATGTAAATGCTAGTTTGCAAAATCAAAATAAATACGAAGGAAAATTAATTTGAAAGTTTAAGACATTTAATGCAGGCACACAGAGAGGGAGAGAGTTGGTATAATTTTATACTTACCCAAAGTACTTTGCTTGATATAAGATTAGTTTAAATGGACGTTTGATTGATTGATACTTCATACTTAAGAGAATATGGTAATACACTGACCTGATTTTGGATGGCTTTTTGTGACTGTACATTTGTCCATATGTCTGAATAACGTACATATCACCACGGTGTACCTGATCGTAAGTGCAAGGTATCTCATAAATACTTGACCACCAGACAATGAAATTTCTATCTTTATATACATAAGAGATGGGTTTTTATCCAGTGCTTATTTTTAATTTTCTTTTCAAAAAATAATGTGGGATTATTTACCAACATGTTTTCTGGAAAATATTCACGACAGTTTCATATAAAGTTTAAGCAGTCTTTATAAAGTCTAGTTTAAGCAGTTTTATGAGTCCACTACATGATCGGACAGTTGATGGCTGTAACCAGACAACTGTTAGGCGTATCAAGATTTCAGCTCTAACCCTTGGAGCTCATACATTGCATTCAGTCAAGGAGTATGGTTTCCAGTAGGCTTTTTCCCGAAGGTTTTTACCCTGCTGTTTTTTTTTTTTTAATTTATTTATTTTTCTCTCATAGCATGCAGTCTATCTTTGTATCATCTCATCTCATTATCTCTAGCCGCTTTATCCTTCTACAGGGTCGCAGGCAAGCTGGAGCCTATCCCAGCTGACTACGGGCGAAAGGCGGGGTACACCCTGGACAAGTCACCAGGTCATCACAGGGCTGACACATAGACACAGACAACCATTCACATTCACACCTACAGTCAATTTAGAGTCACCAGTTAACCTAACCTGCATGTCTTTGGACTGTGGGGGAAAACGGAGCACCCGGAGGAAACCCATGGGGAGAACATGCAAACTCCGCACAGAAAGGCCCTTGCCGGCCACAGGGCTTGAACCCGGACCTTCTTGCTGTGAGGCAACAGCGCTTACCACTACACCACCGTGCCGCCTATCTTTGTATTTTATATATATATATAAGTGCATCTCAAAAAATTAGAATATTGTGAAAAAGTTCATCAGCTGGATAGTACAGTGGTAACGCTCACTGACTACGATGCAAGAGATCAGGGTTCAAATCCCGGTTGGGGCAAAACATCATCCAGTAAGGGTCCTTAGGCAAGACCCCTCATGATATATCAGCCTACCTCAGGAATGAGTGAAGACATAACTGATAGTCATACCGGCTCAGATGTCGCCCGGGTCAACAAGGTCTGTGTCAGTTGCTAGGGAACCAGGGCAAACTGATGAGAAATGCATAGCTGCCAACTACTACGAATAAATCGTATTTATTACGATTTGTCGTTTTGATTACGAAAATACGAATTTACTACAGTAAAATACGATTTTGCCAATTTTCATGGGTCATTTTCAAAGTCTATCACCGGTGGGATTCGTATTTGAACCCGCTCTGACCAATCAGCGCAACAGTGACTGTGACGTAGTCAGAGCGACAGAAAGCAGTGGGGGAGGGTAAACCATAGACATATAAACATAGACGCCACATTCTGCGTAGAATCATATGTCATCCTCGCCGCCATATTGACTGCGTTTAACTGTACCAACAGGTTTACCGTCCAAACGAGATCACATGGGATTACCTTTCACAGGTGAGACTGGAAAAATGCTTTTCAATACTGTTCCTTCAGTTTCCCAGCTCATCTCCACCGGGGAGGTGTATAGTTATAAGCAGTGAGAATTAGATAATACAGTGCCACACTATGATGAGCGTTTTTGAACGTATGATGAATGTTTTTAATCTTTCTGAATGTGAAGGAATCAGTGATGTATTTTGTTTTGGTATGACGTGAGAACCTGGCTGAACTCAGTTTGGCGGTCATTCAGCTCACTTTGTGGCCTCAGGTTTTGGTAGCTTGCTATGGTATGCTGACTGATTAGCTTACTTGAGCTATCTATCGCGTATCTGTCGCTAGTTTGCAGTGTACAGGGTATTTCGCACACTATTTATAACCATCACATTAAAAGTTATATATGTTTTGATGCCTGTTTGTTTCCCAAATATATACGTGTGTGTCTTAATGGGTGAATAAAAGGCATGGAGTTAAATATTATTGTAGAAAGGGGCTTTATGAAGTTCAGTCCATTTACTTGCATTGGTTTACGGGGAAGATTTGCGACATCCAATATGGCGGACACTCTGACGTATCCCAGCAACGGGCCACCAGCTCAATGCGGCGTCTGTTTATATGTCTATGGGGTAAACAAACGGCATGTGGAGAGGGACACCACTGGAGCTTCGAGTGTTTTGGTGAAGATTCAGCGATCATGGAATGAGTGGAGAGCCTCTTCCTGCTCGTGTTTCAACGAAAACTCCAAGTCTAATTCTTCTAAAACTGATTCCAAAGCGGAGTCAAACGAGCGCTGTTCACTAGCGCTTTCTCCAGCGTCGCGCAGCTTTGTCGTCACTCCTGCAAAAGCCCGCCCAAAGAATCCAAACAAAAGCCTTGCGTTGTGATTGGCCGGCACGATTTGATGCCCGGGGTTTGTTGTTGATTCTGTTCTTTTTGATTTGTTGTCATGTGAAGAAGCAAGTTGAAATTGACACTTTTTTGAGCTGTTTCACTTTGTGCCAAGCATGTTTTGAGGCATTTTTATGTTTGGTGTTGATTACAAGAGGTTCCTTTTATGTTTGATCTGTGCCAGATTGCTTTGATGATATGTATTCTAGTTCCAGGTAAATTTGTTTCCATTGTTGAAAAGAACTTTGCAAATTAATGTAAGATGATAGTTTAGTTTGTAGAATAAATTGTCAAACTATTTTGTTTTAGTGTGATTTTTCAGGGTAGTTTTGCTAGAAAGCTTTGGCGGCGGGGGGGCTTGGCCCCCCCCCGACCCCCCACCGAGACTCAGTACCCAACCTTGTATTACTATTTACAACTTCAGAATGTTGGCAGCTATGGAAATGGGCGACTGGAACAAGACATCGATGGACGAGGACAGAAAATACGGATTTGCTGGAATGCTACTATACAAGCAGTCCCAGAGAGGGGGGATACATGCAGCGAATGTGGGACCATTGGATACTTCGAAACCCACAATCAAGGCTAACAAAGAAACAGCTATTAGCCCAGTGTTCCAACATCTGTAATTAGGGCCCGAGCCCTATAGGGCGAAGGCCCTATTGTTCTTGTAAGAGTTCACTATTATTAGGGTCCGAGCCCTATGGGCGAAGGCCCTATTGTTCTTGTAAGAGTTCACTATTATTAGGGCCCGAGCCCTATGGGCGAAGGCCCTATTGTTCTTGTAAGAGTTCACTATTATTATTCTTCCGTCTTCTTTATTTTTCACCGCTGTTGGGCCATTTTCGAGGCGCTTGCCATGGGCGAAAACGCACGAAATTTGGCACCAGTTCCGAGAATTGCCACCGCTACTCAGAACCAAAAGCCCAAACTTGGCCGGGGCTCAGGGCCTCTATAGCGCCCCCTAAGTCGTTGTGATTTTGGCCTCCCGCATTAAGGTGCCTGGTTGCCATATAGTTTGTAGTAGTGCTATGCCATTTGGTACGCATATGTATCTCACTAAGCCGGACAAAAATGTAATGCCAATGCATTAGCCACGCCCAACAGGAAGTGAGGTAATTTCACTTTTGTGCGAAATGCATGGCCACGAAGACGGCGCAACTCCTCCTAGACCGTTCATAGGAATGTCACCAAAATTGATACACATCATCTACAGACATGGCTGACAAAAGTTACTAAATACCTTTCACGTACGTTAAACCATTCAGAAGTTATACGTCAATCAATTTTCACTTCAAAATTTTACATGCTAAAAAATTCATAACAAATCTTCTAATTGCTCAAAACTGCTCATACTTCACACGCAAATCACTCACTAGGCTTCTGACATGTTACCCAATTTCTGTGATATTTCGCCACTGGGGGCGCTATTTTTGGGCAAAAAATCCAATCTTTCCTCTAATTTGGTCAAACTTCACGGCCACCCTCTTACTACCTCCCATGTCATGTATACCACATGTTGGGAATTTTCGTCCATGGGGGGCGCTGTTTTTGGCCGACGCAATTGCTCCAAAACGGGTTTTTGGTAAATAATTCCATCATGCTTTTCCTTCACACCACTACCTTGTGATAGTGCGTTGCTGTTGTAGACACTTATTTTTCCAACTCATGATCACTCATGTACAGCATAGCGCCACCTACTGACATGGGAAAAACCAAAAAATTTATTCTTCAAAAATCTATATCTCATCTTCTGTTTACTCAATTGTCATCAAACTTCATATGCGTACTCTTCATAGCTCACCTGACATGTACGCCAAATTTTGTGCACTTTCGCCCCTGGGGGTGCTGGTTATGGCAGAAATGATATTGCAGCTTCTGATTTGTCAAACTTGGCAGGCAAACTCTTTACAAGACCCTTATTGGGGCGCTTGCCATGGTCGACAACGCACGAAATTTGGCTCCTTTTTCTTAGACTGCCACCGATACTGAGAACCAGAAGCCCAGATCCAGGCGGGCCTCAGGCCCTCTATTGCGCCCCCTAACGTGTTGTGATTTTTGCCTCTCGCTTTAAGGTGCCTCCTTGGCATATAGTTTCTAGTTATTAGGGCCCGAGCCCTATGGGCGAAGGCCCTATTGTTCTAAGAGTTCACTATTATTATTCTTCCTTCTTCTTCTTCTTCCGTATTCTTCTTCTTTATTTTTCTCCGCTGTTGGGCCATTTTCGGGGCGCTTGCCATGGGCGAAAACGCACGAAATTTGGCACCAGTTCCGAGAATTGCCACCGCTACTCAGAACCAGAAGCCCAAACTTGGCCGGGGCTCAGGGCCTCTATAGCGCCCCCTAAGTCGTTGTGATTTTGGCCTCCCGCATTCAGGTGCCTGGGTGCCATGTAGTTTGCAGTACTGGCATGCCATTTGGTGCACATATGCATCTCACTAAGCCGGACAAAAATGTAATGCCAATGCATTAGCCACGCCCAACAGGAAGTGAGGTAATTTCACTTTTGTGCGAAATGCATGGCCACGAAGACGGCGCAACTCCTCCTAGACGTTCATAGGAATGTCACCAAAATTGATACACATCATCTACAGACATGGCTGACAAAAGTTACTAAATACGTTTCGCGTAGGATAAACGGTTCAGAAGTTATACATCAATCAATTTTCGATGCAAAATTTTACATGCTTAAAAATTCATAAATCTTCTGATTGCTCAAAACTGCTCATACTTCACCCGCAAATCACTCATTGGGCTTCTGACATGTTACCCAATTTCTGTGATATTTCGCCACTGGGGGCGCTATTTTTGGGCAAAAATTCCAATCTTTCCTCAAATTTGGTCAAACTTCACGGTCACCCTCTTACTACCTCCCATGTCATGTATACCACGTTTTGGAAATTTTCGTCCATGGGGGGCGCTGTTTTTGGCCGACGCAATTGCTCCAAAACGGGTTTTTGGTAAATAATTCCATAATGCTTTTCCTTCACACCACTACCTTGTGATAGTACATTGCTGTTGTAGACACTTATTTTTCCAACTCATAATCGCTCATGTACAGCATAGCGCCACCTACTGACATGGGAAAAACCAAAAAATTTATTCTTCAAAAATCTATATCTCATCTTCTATTTACTCAATTGTCATCAAACTTCATATGCAAACTCTTCATAGCTCACCTGACATTTCTGCCGAATTTTGTGCACTTTTGCCCCTGGGGGTGCTGGTTATGGCAAAAATGATATTGCAGCTTCTGATCTGTCAAACTTGCCAAGCAAACTCTTTACAAGACCCTTACTGGGGCGCTTGCCATGGTCGACAACGCACGAAATTTGGCTCCTTTTTCTTAGACTGCCACCGGTACTGAGAACCAGAAGCCCAGATCCAGGCGGGCCTCAGGGCCTCTATAGCGCCCCCTAACTCATTGTGATTTTGGCCTCCCGCATTAAGGTGCCTGGTTGCCATGTAGTTTGTAGTTGTGGCATGCCATTTGGTTCGCATATATATCTCACTAAGCCGGACAAAAATGTAATGCCAATGCATTAGCCACGCCCAACAGGAAGTGAGGTAATTTCACTTTAGTGCGAAATGCATGGCCACGAAGACGGCGCAACTCCTCCTAGACCGTTCATAGGAATGTCACCAAAATTGATACACATCATCTACAGACATGGCTGACAAAAGTTACAAAATAGGTTTCACGTACCATAAACCGTTCAGAAGTTATACGTCAATCAATTTTCAATGCAACATTTTACATGCTTAAAAATTCATAACAAATCTTCTACTTGCTCAAAACTGCTCATACTTCACACGCAGATCACTCATTGGGCTTCTGACATGTTACCCACTTTCTGTGATATTTCGCCACTGGGGGCGCTATTTTTGGGCAAAAATTCCAGTCTTTCCTCAAATTTGGTCAAACTTCACAGCCACCCTCTTACTACCTCCCATGTCATGTATACCACATTTTGGGAATTTTCGTCCATGGGGGGCGCTGTTTTTGGCCGACGCAATTGCTCCAAAACGGGTTTTTGGTAAATAATTCCATAATGCTTTTCCTTCCCACCACTTCCTTGTGATAGTACGTTGCTGTTGTAGACACTTATTTTTCCAACTCATAATCGCTCATGTACAGCATAGCGCCACCTACTGACATGGGAAAAACCAAAAAATTTATTCTTCAAAAATCTATATCTCATCTTCTATTTACTCAATTGTCATCAAACTTCATACACAAACTCTTCATAGCTCACCTGACATGTACGCCAGATTTTGTGCACTTTCGCCCCTGGGGGTGCTGGTTATGGCAGAAATGATATTGCAGCTTCTGATTTGTCAGACTTGGCAAGCAAACTCTTTACAAGACCCTTATTGGGGCGCTTGCCATGGTCGACAACGCACGAAACTTGGCTCCTTTCTCTTAGACTGCCACCGCTACTGAGAACCAGAAGCCCAGATCCAGGCGGGCCTCAGGGCCTCTATAGCGCCCCCCGAGCACCGTACAGTGCGAGACCCTATTGTTACCATGTGTCCAATTCTGTGCTTTGTCGCCATTGTGGGAGTTATGTCTCTTGCCGAAGAAGCTGTGGAAGTTATTTCGCGGGGACGCATGCCCCCGCCCCCCTTGGCCGCTGGCGCGATGGCCCGTCGAGGCCGCTTGCGGCTTTAATTAGGGCCCGAGCCCTATGGGCGAAGGCCCTATTGTTCTTGTAAGAGTTCACTATTATTATTCTTCCGTCTTCTTCTTCTTTATTTTTCTCCGCTGTTGGGCCATTTTCGGGGTGCTTGCCATGGGCGAAAACGCACGAAATTTGGCACCACTTCCGAGAATTGCCACCGCTACTCAGAACCAAAAGCCCAAACTTGGCCGGGGCTCAGGGCCTCTATAGCGCCCCCTAAGTCGTTGTGATTTTGGCCTCCCGCATTAAGGTGCCTGGTTGCCATGTAGTTTGTAGTAGTGGCATGCCATTTGGTACGCATATGTATTTCACTAAGCCGGACAAAAATGTAATGCCAATGCATTAGCCACGCCCAACAGGAAGTAAGGTAAATTCACTTTTGTGCGAAATGCCTTGCCACGAAAACGGCGCAACTCCTCCTAGACCGTTCATAGGAATGTCACCAAAATTGATACACATCATCTACAGACACGGCTGACAAAAGTTCCTAAATACGTTTCACGTAGAATTAACCGTTCAGAAGTTAAACGTCAATCAATTTTCAATGCAAAATTTTACATGCTTAAAAATTCATAACATATCTTCAAATTGCTCAAAACTGTTCATACTTCACATGCTAATCACTCATTGGGCATCTGACATGTTACCCAATTTCTGTGATATTTCGCCACTGGGGGCGCTATTTTTGGGCAAAAAATCCAATCTTTCCTCAAATTTGGTCAAACTTCACGGCCACCCTCTTACTACCTCCCATGTCATGTACACCTCATTTTGGGAATTTTCGTCCATGGGGGGCGCTGTTTTTGGCCATCGCAATTGCTCCAAAACAGGTTTTTGGTAAATAATTCCATAATGCTTCTTCACACCACTACCTTGTGATAGTACGTTGCTGTTGTAGACACTTATTTTTCCAACTCATAATCGCTCATGTGCAGCATAGCGCCACCTACTGACATGGGAGAAACCAAAAAATTTATTCTTCAAAAATCAATATCTCATCTTCTATTTTCTCAATCTTGATCAAACTTGATACGCACACTCTTAACCGGTCACCTGACATATTTGCCAAATTTTGTGAACTTTTGCCAATGGGGGCGCTGTTTTCAGGCAACAATTTATATCTCGGCTTCTGATTGGTCAAACTTGATCAAACTTTACAAAACAACTCTTCATAGGTCCCTTGACATGTATACCAAATTTGGTGAACTTTCACCACTGGGGGCGCTCATTGCGCTGTAGCAGTTGCAGGAGAGGTGTTTACAATCATGAGGCACCAGGAGTATGTTTTGGTTGCCTTAAACACACATGACTTGTGGACCACTGGGGGCGCTCATTGCACTGTAGCAGTTGCAGGAGAGGTGTTTACAATCATGAGGCACCAGGAGTATGTTGTTTTGGTTGCCTTAAACACACATGACTTGTGGACCACTGGGGGCGCTCAGTGCACTGTAGCAGTTGCAGGAGAGCTCTTTACAATCATGAGGCACCAGGAGTATGTTGTTTTGGTTGCCTTAAACACACATGACTTGTGGGGAATGGGTAGGCAGTCGGGAGCAAGTGTTGTAGCGTTACATACAGACTAATAGATGTCTAACAGAAGACAATCCTATGTAGCTATAGCTTGGTGACTGATGAGGTAAATACATTAATTTGGTTGGGAAGCCATGGCATAAAATGTTCTGTCCATGACATCTCAGCGCACCGTGTACTCTGTGTCCAATTCTGTGCTTTGTCGCCATTGTGGGAGTAATGTCTCTTGCCAAAGAAGCTGTGGAAGGTATTTCGCGGGGACGCATGCCCCCGCCCCCCTTGGCCGCTGGCGCGAGGGCCCGTCGAGGCCGCTTGCGGCTTTAATTAGGGCCCGAGCCCTATAGGGCGAAGGCCCTATTGTTCTTGTAAGAGTTCACTATTATTATTCTTCCGTCTTCTTTATTTTTCTCCGCTGTTGGGCCATTTTCGGGGCGCTTGCCATGGGCGAAAACGCGCGAAATTTGGCGCCACTTCCGAGAATTGCCACCGCTACTCAGAACCAAAAGCCCACACTTGGCCGGGGCTCAGGGCCTCTATAGCGCCCCCTAAGTCGTTGTGATTTTGGCATCCCGCATTAAGGTGCCTGGTTGCCATATAGTTTGTAGTAGTGGCATGCCATTTGGTATGCATATGTATCTCACTAAGCCGGACAAAAATGTAATGCCAATGCATTAGCCACGCCCAAAAGGAAGTGAGGTAATTTCACTTTTGTGTGAAATGCATGGCCACGAAGACGGCGCAACTCCTCCTAGACCGTTCATAGGAATGTCACCAAAATTGATACACATCATCTACAGACATGGCTGACAAAAGTTCCTAAATACGTTTCACGTAGGATAAGCCGTTCAGAAGTTATACATCAATCAATTTTCAATGCAAAATTTTACATGCTTAAAAATTCATAAATCTTCTAATTGCTCAAAACTGCTCATACTTCACACGCAAATCACTCATTGGGCTTCTGACATGCTACCCAAATTCTGTGATATTTCGCCACTGGGGGCGCTATTTTTGGGCAAAAAATCCAATCTTTCCTCAAATTTGGTCAAACTTCACGGCCACCCTCTTACTACCTCCCATGTCATGCATACCCCATTTTGGGAATTTTCGTTCATGGGGGGCGCTGTTTTTGGCCGACGCAATTGCTCCAAAACGGGTTTTTGGTAAATAATTCCTTAATGCTTTTCCTTCACACCACTACCTTGTGATCGTACGTTGCTGTTGTAGACACTTATTTTTCCAACTCATAATCGCTCATGTACAGCATAGCGCCACCTACTGACATGGGAAAAACCATAAAATTTATTCTTCAAAAATCTATATCTCATCGTCTGTTTACTCAATTGTCATCAAACTTCATATGCAAACTCTTCATAGCTCACCTGACATGTACGCCAAATTTTGTGCACTTTCGCCCCTGGGGGTGCTGGTTATGGCAGAAATGATATTGCAGCTTCTTATTTGTCAAACTTGGCAAGCAAACTCTTTACAAGACCCTTTTTGGGGCGCTTGCCATGGTCGACATCGCACGAAATTTGACTCCTTTTTCTTAGACTCCCACCGCTACTGAGAACCAGAGGCCCAGATCCAGGCGGGCCTCAGGGCCTCTATAGCGCCCCCTAACTCATTGTGATTTTGGCCTCCCACATTAAGGTGCCTGGTTGCCATGTAGTTTGTAGTAGTGGCATGCCATTTGGTACGCATATGTATCTCACTAAGCTGGACAAAAATGTAATGCCAATGCATTAGCCACGCCCAACAGGAAGTGGGGTAATTTCACTTTTGTGCGAAATGCATGGCCACGAAGACGGCGCAACTCCTCCTAGACCGTTCATAGGAATGTCACCAAAATTGATACACATCATCTACAGACACGGCTGACAAAAGTTCCTAAATACATTTCACGTAGAATAAACCGTTCAGAAGTTATACGTCAATCAATTTTCAATGCAAAATTTTACATGCTTAACAATTCATAACATATCTTCAAATTGCTCAAAACTGCTCATACTTCACACGCAAATCTCTCATTGGGCATCTGACATGTTACCCAATTTCTGTGATATTTCGCCACTGGGGGCGCTATTTTTGGGCAAAAAATACAATCTTTCCTCAAATTTGGTCAAACTTCACGGCCACCCTCTTACTACTTCCCATGTCATGTATACCCCATTTTGGGAATTTTCGTCCATGGGGGGCGCTGTTTTTGGCCGACGCTATTGCTCCAAAACGGGTTTTTGGTAAATAATTCCATAATGCTTTTCCTTCACACCACTACCTTGTGATAGTACGTTGCTGTTGTAGACACTTATTTTTCCAACTCATAATCGCTCATGTACAGCATAGCGCCACCTACTGACATGGGAAAAACCAAAACATTTGTTCTTCAAAAATCAATATCTCATCTTCTATTTTCTCAATCTTGATCAAACTTGATACGCACACTCTTAACAGGTCACCTGACATATCTCCCAAATTTTGTAAACTTTTGCCACTGGGGGCGCTGTTTTCAGGCAACATTTTATATCTCGGCTTCTGATTGGTCAAACTTGAGAAAACAACTCTTCATAGGTCCCTTGACATGTATACCAAATTTGGTGAACTTTCACCACTGGGGGCGCTCATTGCGCTGTATCAGTTGCAGGAGAGGTGTTTACAATCATGAGGCACCAGGAGTATGTTGTTTTGGTTGCCTTAAACACACATTACTTGTGGGGAATGGGTAGGCAGTCGGGAGCAAGTGTTGTAGCGTTACATACAGACTAATAGATGTCTAACAGAAGACAATCCTATGTAGCTATAGCTTGGTGACTGATGAGGTAAATACATTAATTTGGTTGGGAAGCCATGGCATAAAATTTTCTGTCCATGACAACATCTCAGCGCACCGTGTCCTCTGTGTCCGATTCTGTGCTTTGTCGCCATTGTGGGAGTAATGTCTCTTGCCGAAGAAGCTGTGGAAGGTTTTTCGCGGGGCCGCATGCCCCCGACCCCCTTGGCCGCTGGCGCGAGGGCCCGTCGAGGCCGCTTGCGGCTTTAATTGAAATCTACTATCACAACTAGAGATTAATGAAATACAACAGCGATGCTATGGCAAGGGGGAGCCAGGAAGACAGGTCAGCGGGGAGATGTCATCATCCCCACAACCAGAGATTGGGTACCAAGCCCCAACAGCTAACAGCCTCAACACAAGAGCTGCTGACCTGAGAAGGAAGATAGTGACCCAACTGGAAACCTGGAGCCCCCGACGAATACCGAAGCTGAGTTGCCAAGTACCTTCAGAAGATCTACTAGTAGATGTGAATGCTGCTCTGAAGACAATCTCCACAAGAACCATCACTGAGACCAACAAGCTGATACACAGTACAGCAACAGTAATCATGGAGATGCTTGGACACAAGGTGGGCTCGGGACAGAACAAACAGTATCCACCATGGAAGAGACAATTAGAGGCCAAGATAAAGGCAGCACGGAGAGAAGTTAGCCAGCTAGCTGAACTACAGAAAGGGAACATGGTGAATAAAGGGGCACCCAGGAAGTACAACTCACTCTCCATACCAGAGGCACTCGAAACTGCCAAACAGCGACTAACAGCTCTGGCCACCCAGTTGAAGAGAGACACCACGGAGGGAGAGGCCAGGAGAATAAACAAGCTGTTCTCCACAGAACCAGCCAAGGTGTACTCTCAGTGGCAGGGGAACAACAACCGGTCAGACCCACCAAGAGCTGAGGTGGAAAAATACTGGAAAGACATATGGGAAAGAAAGGCATCACACAACACCGACGCCCAATGGTTAGTGGACCTAAGAGCTGACCACAGCAACCTCCCAGAACAAGAACCAGTAACCATCTCAATGGCAGACGTCCAAGAAAGAGTGTCAAAGATGAAGAGCTGGACAGCACCAGGCCCCGATATGATCCATACGTACTGGCTGAAGAAGCTAACTGCACTCGCCTAGCAGCACAGATGAACCAGCTGCTGAGGGATGGAACACACCCAGAATGGCTAACCCAAGGCAGGACAGTCCTAATCATGAAGGACCCCCAGAAGGGACCCATCCCATCCAACTACCGGCCAATTACCTGTCTCTGCACAACATGGAAGGCCCTGTCAGGCATCATTGCGGCAAAAATGAGTAAGCATGTGGCTCAATACATGAGCGAGGCACAGAAAGGAATTGGCAGTAACACCAGAGGAGCCAAGCACCAGCTACTGGCCGATAGAACAGTCGCCCGAGACTGTAAGAAGAGACAGACCAACCTGTGCACTGCCTGGATTGACTACAAGAAAGCCTACGACTCAATGCCACACACATGGATACTGGAATGTCTGGAACTGTATAAGATCAACAGGAACCTAAGGACCTTCATACAGAACTCAATGGAAATGTGGAAGACAACCCTAGAGGCCAACTCAAAACCCATTGCCCAAGTCAACATCAAGTGCGGCATATACCAAGGAGATGCGCTATCACCACTGCTGTTCTGCATAGGCCTGAACCCCCTCAGTCGGATCATCACGAAGAGCGGCTACGGGTACCGATTCCGTAGTGGGGCAACAATCAGCCACCTGCTCTACATGGATGACATCAAGCTGTATGCCAGGAATGAGCGAGAAATAGACTCGCTGATCCACACCACCCGGATCTACAGCGATGACATAGGGATGTCATTCGGATTGGACAAGTGTGGCCGGATGGTCTCAAAGAGAGGCAAGATGATCCGGACTGAAGGGATTGACCTACCAGAGAGCAACATAGGTGATATCCAAGACAGCTACAAGTACCTTGGCATCCCACAGGCTAATGGAAACCATGAAGAAGCCACAAGGAAGTCAACCACAGCCAAATACCTCCAGAGAGTAAGGCAGGTCCTGAAAAGTCAGCTGAATGGTAAGAACAAGGTCCGAGCCATCAACATGTACGCACTGCCAGTCATCAGATACCCCGCTGGTATCATAAACTGGCCAAAGGAGGAGATAGAAGCCACAGATATCAAGACTAGAAAGCTCCTCACCATGCATGGAGGGTTCCACCCCAAGTCCAGCACCCTGAGACTATACACTAAGCTGAAAGAGGGAGGCCGAGGGCTAGTGAGCGTCAAGACCACGGTCCAGGATGAAACATCGAAAATCCGAGAATACATCAGAAAGATGGCCCCAAAGGATGAACTGCTAAGTGAATGTCTCAGGCAGCAGAACCCTGATGAGAGTGCAGAGGAGGAGGAGGAACAGACAACCTGGAGAGACAAACCCCTACATGGCATGTACCACCGTCAGATAGAGGAAGTGGCTGACATCAAGAAATCCTACCAGTGGCTGGATAATGCAGGACTGACAGACAGCACAGAGGCACTAATCATGGCAGCACAAGAACAGGCCATAAGCACAAGAGCCATAGAGGCCAGGATCTACCAGAGTAGATCAGACCCAAGATGCAGACTGTGCAAAGAAGCCCCTGAAACAGTCCAGCACATAGTAGCAGGGTGTAAGATGCTAGCTGGATCAGCGTACATGGAGAGGCACAACCAAGTGGCTGGGATAGTATACAGGAACATCTGCAACCAGTATGGAATAGAAGTACCCAAGTCCCATTGGGCCATACCACAGAAGGTGGCTGAGAACAACAGGGCCAAGATTCTGTGGGACTTCAGCTTCCAGACTGACAAACAGATCCTGGCTAACCAACCGGACATAGTGGTGGTGGACAAAGAGCAGAAGAGGGTGGTGGTGATAGATGTGGCGATCCCAGCTGACGCCAACATCAGGAAGAAGGAACATGAGAAACTTGAGAAGTATCAAGGGTTGAAAGAGCAGCTGGAACGGATGTGGAAGGTCAAGGGTTGCGTGGTCCCCGTGGTAGTGGGGGCACTTGGGGCAGTAACCCCCAAACTGGGAGAGTGGCTCCAGCAAATCCCAGGAACAACATCTGAAGCCTCAGTCCAGAAGAGCGCAGTCCTAGGAACATCGAAGATACTGCGCAGAACCCTCAAACTCCCAGGCCTCTGGTAGAGGACCCGAGCTTGAGGATGACATGGATACCACCCCCCCGCCGGGGGTGAGAAGGAGATTTTATTTTTTTTTTTATATATGTGTGTGTGTGTGTGTGTATATATATATATATATATATATATATATATATATATATATATATATATATATATATATATATATATATATAAAATCTCCCCCCTGCTGGCCGAAAGGGGATTATGTCGTGGCGATGTCTGTCCATCCGTCCGTCCTGGGAAGGGTGCTCACCTTCTGAAATCAACTCCTCTAACAATTTTTGGAGGATTTTTGTGAAACTTCATAAAAGGCCTTGTTATGTGATGGTAATATGTGTATTGCGATTTAATTTTATTTGTGAAAATTTTTACCAGAGTTTTGACCCTTGATTAAATAACTTGTACTTTGACAATTTCATGAGGGTGTACGTTCTTCTGAAATCAACTCCTGTCACAATTTGTGGAGGAATTTTACCAAACTTGGCAAAAGGCTTTGTTATATGACGGTTATATGCATATTGAAATTTCGTTTAATTTGGGCAAATTTTACCAGAGTTATGCCCTCGAATATTATCAAACTTTGCCAATTTCATCAAGGTGTGCCTGCTTTCTGAAATCAACTTCCCTCACAATTTTTATAATCCTCTGCTGGCCTAAAGACCCGAAGGGGCATTATGTCATGGCGATGTCCATCTGTCCGTCCCAGAAAGGGTACTCACTTTTTCTGAAATCAACTCTTCTGACAGTTTTTTGGAGGAATTTCACAAAACTTGATGGGATTCTTTGTTCTATGCTGGTAATATGCATATTGCAATTTTATTCAATTCAGTTGCATTTTACCAGAGTTATGGCATAGTTGCCAGTGGGGGATATTGTGCTCTCAGAGCACTCCTGTGTGGGTGTTTTTTTAAATATACCTGAACGATTTCTTACTCTGCACATTGGTGTAAGCATAATTATTGTGTAGTTCAGTAGCAGTTATGAGCATCTTTCCTTAGTTTTAGATCAACTAAAACTACCATGGATCGATATCGATTAGTTCTTATGTCCAATATTATTCAGTCATAACTATAGTCAGGGCTTTCCACTAAGGCTCATACTAGCCAGCCATGACAAAGAAGTAGCCAGCCGGGGGGGGGGAAGAGTAAACACAAAACTAGAGACGACAATTCCCCTGTGGGAAATCGTGAGAGTGATGCAGTGCGCGTATCGCAGGCTATGAGGCTCCGATGCTATGAGCCTGTGTGTGTTTGAGAGAGAGAGAGAGCAGCCCCTCCTCTCTCTGCTCCCTGAGTTGAGCTCGTCGCCTTGGTAACGGTGCTCAGGTGCAGGGAAGTGACACATGGTGCGTTCATGTGCTATGAGAATCATGGTAAATACCAAACGCCGACATGGAAAGCACACATGAACGCCCCCTCTTGTGGTATTTTCCACTGGGCAACTCGTAGAAAATTTTGATACAGGAGTTGCCGAAATAAGATCAACTTTAACCTTTTCAACATGGCGGCGAGCGATACAAGACTAGCTTATGAACCCAGAAAGAAGTGGTTTTCACCTACGGAAAGCTGACTGTCACCTTTTAAACGAGTCATGTTATGTATATTATATTATTATATGTATGTTATAGCCTAGTACAAAATATTCTGTGGCTGTCCAAAGAACGCCAACAATGATCTAGATACTGGCTACACTCATTGTGGCTACAGCCAAATTTCCAAAAACTGCGTGTCATTCAATGTGTTAAGAAAATCTCTACTTGTCATGATCAGGAAATATTCAGCATTATTACCTTTTGACTTTTGATAACTTGTATTCCTGCTGCAGCTGATGAACAAGGCAATCTATAATTGTTTTAGCCAAATAACAGGCCTGATTCTGAATCTGGTCCACCATCTTTTATTTGTCAACAACAACAAAAGCATGTGAACACAACACACTGGTAAATACCACTTCCCAACTGGAAAATATCATCTTCCCATCGCACATGAACGCAGCAACCATATGACAAGCAAAGAGCGCTTTTTCTCAGAGTTCCCTCTCCTTGAACAACGGTGATTTACATGGAAACGAAAGGAGCTATTCACAAAATTCTTGCACACTGAGTGCTACAAGGCTCCCATAAACACACTGATGTAATTTTTTTGACCCTAGTGTACAAAATGAGGACAATAGAGCGAGTTAAAAACAAGTGACATTTCTGATTTTGCAGTCAGAGCACAGCCAGGTTTATGGGAGTCTATGGGGCAGTTCGCCTGTCCTCTTGTTACTTTCAGGCTTCTCATTCAAAAACTGTAAGTCCTATCATTCAGCTAGACACATTGTGTGAATCAAGACAAGTGTGACTACAACTTTTGAGAATTGTGTGTAGAGTGAAATTTGTGGCTGAAAACACAGTTTAAATGAGAAAGTTTGAGCTACTTTTTCAAGCTCTCTACACTCTAACTTAACAAGCTCCACTGAAGTGTAACGCCATAGACACCCATTATAAAGTCTGAATTTCTCCAGAATTGATCATGGTGTTTGATCTGTGACTGATCAAAAAGTATAGAACCTAGCAAAAAAGTTGAATGCCAGATCCACAGAGAAGTTTGTCTACGTTTTAAAGTTTGAATCATGTCTCTAGGTGAAAGCATGCCAGAGCAGCGGATGTTTGAAAAACATTGAAAATGTGCGATTTTTTTTCAAATAATTCCATAGCAAATGAATGGGAAATTGTATGATTTTAAAAAATCGTAGAATGCTGAACAAAGTAATAGCATAGCGAGTCCGATCGAGCCGCACGTTTTGATGTATTTGTCTGTGTATGATGTACGGTTATTGGGTTATTCGAAATCGAAGTTTGTACGGAAGATGAAAAACGGAAGAACAAGAGTTTGCTGTGCTTTGTACTGCAAAGTATTGACTCCCTATATGGGAGTCAGTAGTTTGCAATGCATAGCACTGCATCACTAATAATAAACCCCTGTGCACGCAGTTCCCAGGATTAAATGTATTTTCCACAGGCCATTTATTTATTCACTTTACTCAAATACAAAGTAAAATGGCAGTAAATCATCTTTCTTTTCTTGCGTATTGCATCATGAGGCATTCTTGGCTTGTAAATCTCTTATTTTCAGTGCATGACACATTCACGCAGCTGAGCGTGCTATGAATTAACAACGACAACGGTCTGCAGTGGTAGCTACACAAACACTCAGCGAACATTTCTCCATTTGTGTATGAAAATACACTCCAGCGACTCAGTTTGATTTCATTTACAACCAACGGTGTCTTTTTAAGGCCAGCACGTAATTGAACAAGAGAAGACTGGTTTACTGGACACAAAATAAACGTTATCTCTGCTTCTGTTCCCTCCGATGGCCCCGACACATTACTGCCTCCGCCGAGTGCGTGCACACACACCGCATGTCGGGGCCGCGGATGAGTTACTCTCCCTTGATCAACGAAGTCAGCGGGGAATTTGTGGTTATTATCGGTACAAACAGCGCGAATCATAACTTAAATGAGTGTGGTTCAGTTTGACATTATTGTCAGTCCGTTAGATAAACATTTAATTTTATTAAAATAGAAAATTAATATTTAGAGCCTGTGGGCTACAAAAATAAGTCATTAAAGTAGTTGGCTGGACTTAATTGTGTAGTCAGCTGTATGGCCGGCAGCCGGCGCTTGTGGAAAGCCCTGTATAGTGATGTAGAGTGAAAGCGTTGGTTCAGTGCTGTCCACCAGGCACTCCGTGGTGTCCCACCATAATGTCGTGGTGTTTCTGGCAAATGACATGCGGTGTCAAAGAAAGGAGTACATCTGTATTGTATTGTACTGCAATGCACATCTCATTATTGGGATCACTGTCCCAAGACAATGCAGCAATTTATTGATGTGAAATGCCCTACACAATCCTGCTTCTTAGATCATCTTTCTCGTTGGAGTTACAGTGGTGCTTGAACGTTTGTGAACCCTTTAGAATTTTCTATATTTGTGCATAAATATGACCTAAAACGTCATCAGATTTTCACACATGTCCTAAAAGTAGGTAAAGAGAACCCAGTTAAACAAATGAGACAAAAATATTATACTTGATCATTTATTTATTGAGGAAAATGATCCAATATTACATATCTGTGAGTGGCAAAAGTATGTGAACCTTTGCTTTCAGTGTCTGGTGTGACCCCTTTGTGCAGCAGTATCTGCAACTAACATTACGTTCAGACTGCAACCTGAAACGACCCATATCCGATTTGTTGTGAAATCCGATTTTTTTGTTAGGCCGTTCACATTACCAATTATATGAGACTTGTATGCGATCTCCAATATGAACGGAAAACGACCCAAAAGTGTCCCGCATGTGCAGATTGACACGTAATAAGCACATCTACGTAATACGTAAACAAAAAAAAGCGCACTCTTCATGTTTAATTTCTTTTTTTGTTTGTTTGTTTAATTATCTGGTTAGTGTTAAAGTGTGAGGTCTCGTGTGTGTTTTTGTTTCTGAACTGAAATGAAAATGTGTAGCCTGGTAACGAGGGTTGACTCCTAAATGTCTCTCTAATTTCTATATAAGTGCACTACATGTTACTAGGAAGTAATGGATTTTTAAACTCTATATAGTGCACTCGAGCTTCAGTAGGCAGTCATTTGGGATACGGTCGCTGTATTACCAAACTCTTAATTCAGGCTTAATAATTTGCATATATTTATTTCATCATATTAATAAACTTTTTCTACATTTTTATAAATATTTATTTAGATTGTTTATAGCCAGCTGAATTCTGCAACTTCTCTCAGCGCTGGCTCAAGGTGCATAAACACCAGTGCAGTTTGCTATGGAGATGAGGCGAGACCTGGCGATGTGGTTTTTGTGGCGGCGGCGGAACTCACACAATAATCTGATTAATGTGGGCAGCAGACTAATGAGACCGAAGGTGTCAAATTACTGGAAATTTCCAGAACAATCTTATCTTGTAATACAGGATGGTTTAAGTTATAAATCAGTTATAGAAACTGTTTTATTTAATCAGGCTAACAGATCAACATCCAGGTCCCTACCAAATCCACCATTAGCTTGATCAATACTATAAAAGTCTATTTAAATTCTGAAAACTGTACAAATGTTGTTCTTTTCCACCAAAGAGGCGGGATTAGCCAACGCAGAATAGTGACGTTTATCTTGTTGATGACGTGTAGGTCGCATGAATGCGACCTGTCCGGTCAGACTGCAGTTGCATGTGAAAATATCGGATATGCATCGGATTTAGGACCACATATCCAAGCGGCCTGGGTCGCATGTAAAAAAAAATCGGATCTGTGTCGTTCAGATTGTCAATAACAAATCGGATACAGGTCGCATATGGGCAAAAAAATCGGATATGGGTTGTTTCAGGGTGCAGTCTGAATGTAGTCTAAATGTTTCCAGTAACTGTTGATCAGTCCTGCACACTGGCTTGGAGGAATTTTAGCCCATTCCTCCATACAGAACAGCTTCAACTCTGGGATGTTAGTGGGTTTCCTCACATGAACTGCTCGCTTCAGGTCCTTCCACAACATTTCGATTGGATTAAGGTCAGGACTTTGACTTGGCCTTTCCAAAACATGAACTTTATTCTTCTTTAACCATTCTTTGGTAGAACGACTTGTGTGCTTGTGGGTCGTTGTCTTACTGCATGACCCACCTTCTCTTGAGATTCAATTCATGGACAGATGTCCTGAAATTTTCCTTTAGTATTCGCTGGTATAATTCAGAATTCATTGTTCCATCAATGATGGCAAGCCGTCCTGGCCCAGATGCAGCAAAACAGGCCCAAATCATGATGCTACCACCACCATGTTTCACAGATGGGATAAGGTTCTTTTATCCTGGAATACAGTGCTTTTCCTTTCTTCAAACATAATGCTTCTCATTTAAACCAGAAAGTTCTATTTTGGTCTCATCCGTCCACAAAACATTTTTCCAATAGCCTTCTGGCTTGTCCACGTGACCTTTATCAAACTGCAGATGAGCAGCAATGTTGTTTTTGGAGAGCAGTGGCTTTCTCCTTGCAACCCTGCCATGCACACCATTGTTGTTCAGTGTTCTCCTGATGGTGGACCTCGACGACTGTTACATGCCTTGCTCTTGGCTTGATCTTTGTTGGTTGACCACTCCTGGGGAGGGTAACAGTGGTCTTGAATTTCCTCCATTTGTACACAATCTGTCTGACTGTGGATTGGTGGAGTCCAAACTCTTTAGAGATGGTTTGGAACCTTTTCCAGCCTGATGAGCATCAACAACGCTTTTTCTGAGGTCCTCAGAAATCTCCTTTGTTCGTGCCATGATACACTTCCACAAACATGTGTTGTGAAGATTAGACTTTGAAAGATCCCTGTTCTTTAAATAATTATCTCTCATATATAAAATTAAAAAGCCGAGGTCTAGAAAAACAGCCAAGTACATTTAAAAAGGTATGCAAATAGGCTAATGCATTAATATATTAAATAAAACATATGAGGTGGTAATGTCAACTTCGTGAGATATAGTGTAGAGAGAAAGAAATGTATATTAAGATTGGAAGTTGATAAAGACACCTGGGGAGAGGAATAATTTTAAATCAAAATAGATAAATTGAGTGAGGGAGTGAAGTTAAATATGAAGATGGGGATAAACACAGTGAGTGAAGGGGGGGTTATACAGAGTTTTGGCAGAATTTGAGAGAGAGATGAAGGTGAAGACATTGATGGACAGAAATAGAGAGATTTGGATAGATGGAAAGAAATTAAATAGATGGGGAAGATGGGATGGAGAGAGGGCTGTCCAGACTGCAGCAGTGACAGGTGATTGACAATTGACAGTTATAGAATGTTAGTCACAAAGATTTCAGTGTAGAAACAAGTCAAGTTTGTTTGTATAGTGCTTTTAACAATAGACATTGTCCCAAAGCAGCTTTACAGAATTTAAATTACTTAAGATATAAACTAATTTTATCCTTAATCTATCCCCAATGAGCAAGCCTGTAATGACAGTGGCAAGGAAAACCTCAAGAGCAGGGGTCACCAAACTTTTTTCTCTGGGGGCCACATTGTCGTTCCTGACTGTGATGGGGGCCGGGGTCGGGTCAGCTATATCACATAGAATTGTATAACCCAGACAAATATGACCACCAGCAGGCCTCATTGTGTAGTAGAGATTATTAGCCTGGCACGGCCATCCCCACTACTATATCCATACTACTATATCAACACTTGATTCCTGGCACATATTTGTTTATCTTTACTAGTGGTTTGCAAAAGTAGTAATCAAGTCTTCACACTTTGTTTTAATTTGAAATACCACTGATATTCCATTTATTTATTTTCTAATAAAAATATCAAAGCTGTCAAGGTAAGAAACATCTGCCTAGTTGAGATGATTGACACTGGCAAAGGTGAGTGGAAAATTATAAATTGTAGGTAAGCCTGTTGATATCATTAATAATATTAATAATAATTGTATGCAGCACTTAATAAAGGTCAAATAAATAGGCCTATAAAATAAATACATTTTAAAAAACAGTGAAATTATTATAATATGAGCAATAGATCAATAGATCACAGAAGTTGTGCTGTGTCCTGCACGTCATTGCTCTCATCCATGGCCAAAGCAAAAAACTCGAATTCTGATGCTTTCTCATTCAGCTGGTCATACACGTTATCCCCCAAATCTTCGGTTCGCCTGGTCATAGTAAGTGCGGAGAGACTCACCGTATTGAGCGCATCCTTGTCGGGACACACCTTCTCGGCCACAGCAAGCATGCATACTTTAACAAAGTCCCCATCAGTAAACGGCTTTCCATGGGTAGCTAGTAGGTGAGCTACCTTATAGCTAGCTCGGACAGCAGCCTGGTTGATCTGGGTTTGGTGAAGGAATACATTCTGTTGTGCAGCCAGTCCGCATTTCATCCTCCGAATCCTGTCTTCTCTTGTTTGCCCTCGCAAACTAGCATACTCTTTGTGGCATAGTTCGAATTACGTGGGAGCCAATGGGAGCTGAGCTCCCATTCCCTCAGGCTCCCATGAAAGAAGCAAACTTCTGTGGAAGTCTCTCAAATACGTCATATATCACCATAATAAGCTTGAATAGCCTATATCACCATATAAATATAAATAAAACTCATTTCATTTCCGATCACCATGCAGCCATAACTTTGTATTGAACGTGTTATTAAACCACATGTACGGCTGTACTTCACCACCACACCACTATGCGCGCAAACTGAAATTTGCAGCCTGCGAAATCGAATGTGAAGTTAAGTCCGAAGAAGACTTGTCCTCTATCTCACAACGATCTTCCTTTGTTTAACAATATATATATATATACATTTTGTTTAACTATATATGCAACACCGTGTGTGTGCGTGCGTGCATGCATGCGCGCGCCTGTGTGTGAAAGCTGTGCACTGCAGTGCGCAAAAGTGCGCTGGTCCAGGAGAGCGAGTATGCATTGCTTTTTTTTTTTTTAAAATAGAGACCCCCCATAGGGTCAAATTTATAATTCGAACCCTGCTTTGTGGCGGGTTTCATAGTGACGACGCAGATTATATTCTTTGAAAACCGACACACTTTCTTTACATACAAGACAAACTGCACGGTCCTTACACTGAACGAAAAAATAATCGGTGGTCCACTGTTCTTTAAAAACTCTGACCGCTCGCCATTTTGCTGTCCTGAACACTGACCGTTCTCTGCGCGTGCGCTGCCTGTCACTGCTTGATCGCGAGCATATGACGAAAATTCGAAAAATATGAATAGTTCATTTTATAACTAAATATCAATTTTAATTGATAAAATCAACAAAATACAAGATGCAGACATGTTATTATTTGCCAAAAAGCAATTTAAAAAAATAGGCCATGACCACTTTTGGGGATTGCCTCATAGGGCCGGTTCAAGTGATGGGGGGCAGAGGGGCTGGGGGGCCGGTCAAAGGGGGGTGGCGGGCCGGATCTGGCCCGCGGGCCGTAGTTTGGTGACCCCTGCTCAAGAGGAACCAGACTTAAAAGGGAACCCATCCTCATTTGGGTGATAACAGATAGCATGATTATAAATAACTTGCTTCTATAACTGTCCTATAGAGTCACAAAGTATAACTGTGAAAACAGGAAAATCATTTATAGTTTTAACATGAAGTCTCTTTTGTTGAAGTTTTAAAGTGTTCATTGATGGAAACTTGAGTGCAAAACTGTTCATGACATCTGCAGTCCTAAAGTTAGTAAGTCAACTGTAGTCCTCAGCCATAAAAGTATTACTGTAAGTGTCCAGAGCATATTCTAAGTGTGACTTTTAACTGTCCATATGGAGCTGTCCTCCACAGGAATGATGTGATGAGACTCCAACCAGACGTAGGGCATCAGGATGGATTAGGCAGGTCCGAGGAGCATCTCGATCTCAGGATTGACATGTAACTCAGACGGACAGATTTGGTGGGGGGGAGAGAAAACACAGGTTGTTAGGTATGCCCAGTGTCACCTGAATAAGTAGGAACAGTATACATTTTGCGCTGAGTACAAGCAGGGACTCCGGCAACTAACTATGACAGCATAACTAAAAGGGGAGAGCCAGAAGGTAACACAGGCATGAGGGAGCCCCAGGACATAAAGCACCCAGCCACTACACCATCAACAAACTCGAGTGAGCAAGCGAGTGGGGGGACTGACAGCATCCATACATCCCAGTTTACCAAACACTGTCTGAGGACCCTCCAGATCTACACCTTTACCTCCTAAACACCATTAACAAAAGGCTTGACTAAACAGATGTTTTCATCCTAAACTTAAACACTGAGACTGTCTGATTCCCGAACACTACTTGGAAGGCTGTTCCACAGCTGTGGGGCTTTGTAAGAAAAGGCGTTGCCCCCTGATGTGCCTTCACTATATGAGGTACCAGCAGATAGTCTGCACCTTTTGATCTAAGTAGGTGTGGCAGAAACATGAAAATAGCATAGCTTAAGTGTCATTTACAAGACCTCCCCAACAAATGGTTCCTGGAGTTATTAATAAATAAAATTGATTGTGGCTGAATGAGAGGGGGGTTGTACAGAGTTTAGACATAGAGAGAAATTAAGAGAGAGATGGGGAAGTTGAATATATTAGACAGACGGAAATGGAGATATAGGTAGATACAGTGCCTTGCAAAAGTATTAATCCCCCTTGGTGTTTGTCCTGTTTTGTTGCATTACAAGCTGGAATTAAAATGAATATTTGGGGGCTTAGCACCATTTGATTTACACAGCATGCCTACCACATTCAAGGTCATAGGCAATGGTCGGAGGTGAAACGTAAAATATCAATATTGTCTAGAAGAACGACCCAAAAAGCGAATTCAATCTTCCTGGTGTCTAATTTGCACCCTAAAATTGAATAAAACGGTTAAAATGTACTGTTTTGCCCAATTTCCGAAGGTTTGTTTACATCTCTGTAGAGCTCTCTGAAGTGTGGGTGGAGCACAGAGGACGGCAGGACAAAGCTTCTGGTACTAATAGGCTTTTTATTGTCAGACTTTTCAGTTTAACAGCCTACTTTTATTCTTGAGAGAAACATACACACGCTGTGTTCTTGTCCCGGGATGAGCTCTCCTCTGCTCTCCCTCTGCCTCCTTAAATAGGGCGCGGTTACTGGGAAGACACACAAACACAGGTTAATTACCGTCAGGTGTAGTGATTCTGCCACTCACCTTCCCTGGCTCCGCCCTCCTGTCACAGACCGGCGCTTGACCACGCCCCCGCTGCCACATACCCCCACCGTCCGACTCAGGCCGGGTGCCCGTCCGGCCCGCAGCCAACTCCCCCCCCGACGGGAGAGGAAGTCCGCCACGACCATCTGTGCCCCCGGCCTGTGGACCACCTTAAAATTGAAGGGTTGGAGTGCCAGATACCAACGGGTGATCCGCACGTTGGCATCTTTCATGCGGTGGAGCCACTGGAGGGGCGCGTGGTCCGAACAGAGGGTGAAAGGGCGCCCCAGCAGGTAGTAACGGAGGGTGAGGACCGCCCACTTGATCGCCAGGCATTCCTTCTCAATAGTGCTGTAGCGCCCCTCACTCACCGACAGCTTTCTACTAATGTACAGGGTGGGGTGGTCCTCCCCCTCCACCTCCTGGGACAACACCGCCCCCAGCCCTCTGTCTGATGCGTCGGTCTGCAACACAAAAGGGAGAGAGAAGTCAGGGGAGTGTAATAGTGGCCCCCCCACACAGTGCAGCCTTTACCTCAGAGAAAGCCCACTGGCACTGCTCCGTCCACTGGACCGGATCTGGCGCCCTCTTTTTAGTGAGGTCAGTCAGCGGGCTGGTGACGTCCGAATAATTAGGTATAAACCTACGATAGTAGCCAGCCAGCCCCAGGAACTGTCTCACCCCCTTTTTGGTCTTGGGCCTCGGGCAGGCCGCAATCGCTGCTGTCTTATTAATTTGGGGACGCACCTGCCTGTTGCCCAAGTGGAAGCCCAGATACCGTACTTCCACCCGCCCAATCGCACACTTCTTCGGGTTGGCAGTGAGACCCGCCCGCCTCAGCGACCTAAGGACGGCCCTCAGGTGTTGCAGGTGCCGCTGCCAGTCGTTACTATAAATAATAATGTCATCGAGATATGCAGCCGCATAGGTGGCGTGGGGCCGGAGGACCCTGTCCATCAGCCGCTGAAACGTAGCGGGCGCCCCAAACAGCCCAAAAGGAAGCGTGACAAATTGGTGTAAGCCGAACGGTGTGGAAAAGGCCTTTTTTTCCCGGGATAATGGAGTCAAGGGGATCTGCCAATATCCCTTCGTCAAATCCAATGTCGAGTAAAAGCGAGCCGTGCCTAGTCGATCGAGCAGCTTGTCAATACGAGGCATTGGGTACGCGTCGAATTTAGACACCGCGTTGACTTTTCTATAGTCCACACAGAACCGGACCGACCCGTCGGCCTTGGGTACCAAGACCACCGGGCTGCTCCAGTCACTGTGGGACTCCTCGACGATGCCCATTTCGAGCATGGCCTGAAGTCCTTCCCGAACCACCTTTTTTTGTGTTCAGGTAGCCTGTAAGGGCGGCTACGCACTACCACCCCCGGGGGCATCTCTGTGTGGTGTTCTATGAGGTTAGTGCGACTGGGCGGGGCGAGAACACATCCGAAAACTCGGCCTGCAACTGGGCGACCTCCGTGAGTTGGGTCGGGGAGAGGTGGTCTCCACAGGGGACTGGAGAGGTACGTGATGCCAATGTTCCTTTTTGAACCTCCGGCCCCAGCTCCGCCTTCTCCGGAACTACCGACACCAACGCCACGGGGACCTCCTCGTTCCAGAGTTTAAGCAGATTGAGGTGGTAGATCTGTAGCGCCCCCTCCCTGTCCGTTCACCTTACCTCATAGTCGACGTCCCCGACTCGCCGTGTGACCTCAAAGGGTCCTTGCCACTTGGCGATTAATTTGGAGCTCGACGTGGGCAACAGTACGAGTACCTTCTCTCCCGGAGTGAACTCTCTAAGGCGCGTGCCCTTGTTGTACAGGCGGGCTTGCCGTTCCTGGGCCTGCCGCAAATTCTCCTGAGTTAGGTGTGTGAGCGTGTGGAGTTTTGCGCGCAGGTCCATAACGTACTGAATTTCGTTTTTACTTTTGTGAAGGTCCCTCCTCCCAATTTTCACGCAGCAAATCTAAAATGCCTCGCGGCTTACGTCCGTATAACAATTCAAACGGGGAGAACCCCGTGGAGGCTTGGGGGACCTCTTGCACTGCAAATAAGGGTTCGAGCCATTTATCCCAGTTACGTGCGTCCTCACTTACGAATTTTTTAATTATATTCTTGAGGGTGCGATTGAACCGTTCAACTAAACCGTCCGTTTGTGGGTGATAAACGCTGGTGCGGATCGGCTTAATACCTAATAGCCCATACAGTTCGCTCAGTGTTCGTGACACAAACGAGGTGCCTTGGTCAGTCAGAATCTCTTTCGGGATTCCAACCCGGGAGATGACGTGGAAGAGGGCCTCCGCAATACTGCATGCTGAGATATTGCGAAGAGGCACCGCTTCCGGGTATCGCGTTGCATAGTCCACCAGAACCAATATAAAGCGGTACCCTCGTGTTGACCGATCTAATGGCCCGACGAGATCCATCCCAATTCTTTCGAACGGGGTCTCGATTAATGGTAGGGGGCGCAAAGGCGCTTTTGGAATGGCCGCTGGATTTACTAACTGGCATTCGCGGCATGCCATACACCACTTACGGACATCGCCGCGAATCCCCGGCCAATAGAATCGGGCCATTATCCGGGCTAGTGTCTTATCCTGCCCTAGGTGTCCAGCCATGGGATTAAAGTGAGCCGCCTGAAATACCAATTCCCGGCGGCTCTTTGGAATTAACAGCTGTGTGACACGCTCTTTAGTCTGAGTGTCCTGCGTCACTCGGTATAATCTATCCTTCATAATAGAAAAATAGGGGAAGGACGGGGTGGCGTTCGGCTGGAGCTCGGCTGGAGCGTTTGACCATCGATTACTCTCACTTGGTCAAACGCATGTCGCAGAGTCTTGTCTCGCGATTGTTCTAATGGGAAATCCGCGAGGGATTCCCCAACAGAAAGAGGAGGAGCCGGCGGCTCCTCACTCTGTCGCGGAGATGACGTAGACGGCTCTGCGACAGCAGCTCCAGCCAAAGCGACACCGGGACCTCCCCCTGTCAACTGGCAGGACCCACTCTTTACTAGGCGCGTCATTAAACCCCGAAATCCCGGCCAATCAGTCCCCAAAATTAAAGAGTGGGTAAGGCGAGGATTAACCGCCGCCTTCACTATAGATTTTTCCCCTCTGAAATGTATATGGACTGACACCAAAGGGTAGCTGTGAACATCCCCGTGCACACACAACACCTTCACCCCCTGTGCTCCCCCCAATGCCTCGTCTTGCACCAGGCTTTGGCGGATCGAGGTCTGATTGCAACCAGAATCCACCAACGCCTGATATGTAGCCCCTTGGACACTCACCGGTATGCGATACGCTCCGGCCCGATCGAGAGCAGCTTCTGGCGCGTCGGGGATCCGTACCACCGTGCCCACCTCCATTGCTGCCACTGTTGTTGCAGGTGGCCCGGCTCCCCGCAGCGCCAGCAAACCGGCCCGGGCTTTCCCTCTGCACCTGTGCTCTGGGGCTCACTCACCTGAGGGAGGGGAGAGACAGACACAGAAGGGAGAAACGGGAGGGCACCACGGGTGCGGCGGGCTGGCTGGGGTGGAGCCGGCCCCCGCCTCCGTGGTGGGGGAATGGGGCGAGGACGGGACACAGAAGGGAGGGGAGAAAGAGAGAAGAGGATAGAAGAGAAGACGCCGTCGGTTGTCCTGCCGCCGGAACAGCCGCCAAATGATCCTCCGCCAGTCCTACTGCCTGATCCAGCGACGCCGGGCGGTGGTGCTGGACCCACTCCGCAGTTCCGGCTGGTAAGCGCGCGATGAACTGCTCCAGCACCACCTGATCGATGATTCCCTCGGCGTCGCGATCGTCGGCCCTCAGCCACCGCCATCCGGCGTCCCGGAGCTGCTGGCCGAACGCGAACGGGCGACCGACTTCCTCCAACCACAGCGCGCGGAAGCGTTGGCGCTGTTCTTCTGGTGTGCGCCCCACGCGCTGGAGGACGGCCCGGTGAAGGTCCACGTAGGCTAGCCGGCGGTCGGCGGGGAGCTGTAGCGCGGCCAGCTGCGCCTCTCCTGTCAAGAGGGGGAGGAGGCGCGCCGCACGCTGCTCCATCGGCCACCCCAAGGCTTCGGCGACCTGCTCCATCGGCCACCCCAAGGCTTCGGCGACCTGCTCCATCGGCCACCCCAAGGCTTCGGCGACCTGCTCCATCGGCCACCCCAAGGCTTCGGCGACCTGCTCCATCGGCCACCCCAAGGCTTCGGCGACCTGCTCCATCGGCCACCCCAAGGCTTCGGCGACCTGCTCCATCGGCCACCCCAAGGCTTCGGCGACCTGCTCCATCGGCCACCCCAAGGCTTCGGCGACCTGCTCCATCGGCCACCCCAAGGCTTCGGCGACCTGCTCCATCGGCCACCCCAAGGCTTTGGCGACAAAGTTCGAACAAAGTGAGGAACGCCTCGGGGTCATCCTGCGGGCCCATCTTGGTCACGGTGAGGGGAGACGGGCCCGCAGCCGGGGCGCTGGTGGACCCCGCCGACGCGAGGAGATGCCGGAACGCCTCGCGATCTTCCCGCTGGGCCAGCACCAGGGTTTCGAAGCGCCGCTCTTGCTCCTTTCGGAGCGTGACTAGTGCCTGGTGCTGGCTTTGCTGAGCCGTGGCGAGGGCGTGGACCAGGTCCGCGGCGAGGGCGTGGACCAGGTCCGCGAACGGGGAGGATTCCATGGGGCTGCGAGGTTGGTGCTCCACCTTATCCTGGGTTTCGGCACCACTGTAGACCTCTCTGAAGTGTGGGTGGAGCACAGAGGACGGCAGGACAAAGCTTTTGGTACTAATAGGTTTTTTATTGTCAGACTTTTCAGTTTAACAGCCTACTTTTATTCTTGAGAGAAACATACACACGCTGTGTTCTTGTCCCGGGATGAGCTCTCCTCTGCTCTCCCTCTGCCTCCTTAAATAGGGCGCGGTTACTGGGAAGACACACAAACACAGGTTAATTACCGTCAGGTGTAGTGATTCTGCCACTCACCTTCCCTGGCTCTGCCCTCCTGTCACAGACCGGCGCTTGACCACGCCCCCGCTGCCACAATCTCACTTATGCGCACTTTCACCGCCAGGGGGCAATCGTCATGATGTCATTCAAGCCAAACGGGCTGGGAGCAGTTTTGTGTTTACCTGCGAACCGAGCACACGTGTACGGACTTTGGTCGTGAGAGCTTGTGTAAAATGTCTGAAAGAGATAGCGATTTTGAAGTAGGAACTCTCCAAATCGAATATCGAGAGGCGAAACCATATATGTATGAACCTATGGCTGTTGCAAAGCAATCGGTGAATGTGGCTCACTGGTTTAACCGTGCAGCCTCAGAATCGGACAGCGACTCAGCCAACTCTGATTGCGGTGACCCTGGACCTCAACAAGACTCGCGCCCAAACGATTTATCCTGGTAGTTATGATAAATTCTTACTTTTGTCGTAATACTAAATAAGAGCCCTTTTGAAGAATAAATAAACCGCCCTCCCTAGTGGATATAGGTAACGATTACTTGACAGTGCGCTGGTAGGCCACATTAGCCTGCCATCCGTGGCATGATACTATTTATAGCCTACTCTAAGCGAGGAAATATCCCTTTGTCTCATTTCCACAATGATTGTACAGGATCCCTCAGGATTCTTGACTTGTCAATTGCAAGCAAAGGTAAAAATGTTAACCTCCAATCTTCTCCTTTTTGCTTGAGCATTGCTGGTCCGTTTTTTTCTTTGACTGCTTGATTTTGTTTCATGCGCACAATCCACTCTCTCTGCCTCGTCTCCTCTTCCGGAAAAAACCAACCCTCTGGCTTCACGCGTACAACCCACTCTCTCCGCCTGTTCTCCTCTTCTGGAAAAGCCAACCCACTCGCTCTGCCTCTTCTCTTTCGGATAAAGCCAATCCACTCTCTCCGCCTCTTCTCTTCTGGATAAAGCCAATCCACTTTCTCCGCCTCTTCTCCTCTCTTGGAAAAAGGTAAAAACTACTACTTCCTGAACCGGTCCCGTTGTTACACTTCACTGCACAACAATAAGGCATGGTTTTTCTTTGGAAATTCCCGAACGCACATCTGCACTCAAGCCGAATGGCAATACAAGTAAACAGAAGTGGACTCGACTCAAGCGGTTTGTTTGTCTTGAATGACGTCACGCGCCGCGTGGTCACGAAATTCATCAAACAGAAATTCGCCGCAATCCATGCTAACTTATTTTAATTACTTATTAACAATACTTCTTGGGACCAGAAGAAAATTACAGATGGTTTTTAACACATAAAGTTTCAAATGTGCATAAATTGAAAACCGTTGCTTATGATCTTTTAAAGGTGCAAATTAAAAAGAAAATTATAATTGTGGAAAACAGTAAGATGAAAAAACAGAAATCTGGAGTGTGCATAAGTATTCACTTCCTTTCGTATGAAACCCCTAAATAAGAGCTGGTCCAACCAATTCACTTCATAAGTCACATAATTAGTTGATTTTAAGATTCACCTGTGTGCAGTCAGTGTCACATGATCTGTCACATGATGTCTGTATAAATCAACCTGTTCTGGAAGGACCCTGACTCTGCTACACTACTAAGCAAGCAACGTGAAAACCAAGGAGCACTCCAAACAGGTCAGGAACAAAGTTGTGGAGAAGTATAGATCAGGGTTAAATCATAAATATCCCAAGCTTTGAATATCCCAGGGAGCACCATTAAATCCATTATAGCAAAATGGAAAGAATATGGCACCACTGCAAACCTGACGAGAAGGCCGCCCACCAAAACTCACAGACCAGGCAAGGAGAGCATTAATCAGAGATGCAACAAAGACACCAACGATAGTGCTGAGGGAACTGCAAAGATTCACAGTGGAGATGGGAATGTCTGTCCATAGGACCAATTTAAGTTATACACTCCACAGAGTGGGGCTTGATGGAAGAGTGGCCAGAAAAAGTCATTGCTTAAAAAAAATCACGTTTGGAGTTTGCCCAACAGCATGTGGCAGACTCCCCAAACACATGGAAGAAGATTCTCTGGTCAAATGAGACAAAAATTGAACTTTTTGGCCATCATAAGAAATGCCATGTGTAGCGCAAACCCAACACTCTGAGAACACCATCCCTACAATGAAGTATGGTAGTGGCAGCATCATGTTGTGGGAATGTTTTTCATCTGCAGGGACAGGAGAGCTGGTCAGGACTGAAGGAAAGATGGATGGCACTAAATACAGGGCAGTTCTGGAGGAAAACCTGTTTGAGTCAGCCAGAGGTTTGAGACTGGGACGAAGGTTCACGGTCTAGCAGGACAATGATCCTAAACATACTGCAAAAGCTACACTGGAGTGGTTTAAAGGGAAACATTTAAATGTCTTGGAATGGCCTAATCAAAGCCCGGACCTCAATCCAATTGAGAATCTATGGCGTAACTTGAAGATTGCTGTACACTAACACAACCCATTTAACTTGAAGGAGTTGGAGCAGTTTTGGATTGTGGAATGGGCAAAAATCCCAGTGGCCAGATGTACAAAGCTACTAGAGACATACCCCAAGAGACTTGCAGCTGTAATTGTAAAATGTCTAGAGCAACATATTTTGATATTTTACAAATAACACTTCAGGTATTGTTTTAACAATAATAAACATCACTGTAGAAATGATTGAGTGCAGATAGCTGTGTAACTACATATCCTTGGGGTTGCTGAGACATGGATGGGTGGGAATAAGATCTCGCCCACAGTTCAAGTCAAAGTCCTTTGAAAGTAAATGTTTTTAAATGTTGAGAGTAAAGGCTTTCACAACATTCTGTTCCCAAAAGCTGATGTCAGGGGGAGGCGTCTTTACACAAAGGTTTTCTTGCTTCTGTATTTTAAATTTATTTTTTTTATTTTATGATTTCTTTTTAAATTGTTCTTCCGTGTCGGGACTTTTCGGGAAAAAGAATGTATATTTCAGCGTGGAGCTAATGCTAGGCCACAAATCTGCACTGTCACTCCAGTCATTTTGATGAATTTTGCATGGCTTATAACCACTAATAAACTCTAATTTCCATGTATATCTATCCTTCGCTTCTTTCTGACTAAATCCAAGTACAACCCCGATTCCAAAAAAGTTGGGACAAAGTACAAATTGTAAATAAAAACGGAATGCAATAATTTACAAATCTCAAAAACTGACATTGTATTCACAATATAACATAGACAACATATCAAATGTCAAAAGTGAGACATTTTGAAATTTCATGTCAAATATTGGCTCATTTGAAATTTCATGACAGCAACACATCTCAAAAAAGTTGGGACAGGGGCAATAAGAGGCTGGAAAAGTTAAAGGTACAAAAAAAGAACAGCTGGAGGACCAAATTGCAACTCATTAGGTCAATTGGCAATAGGTCATTAACATGACTGGGTATAAAAGGAGCATCTTGGAGTGGCAGCGGCTCTCAGCAGTAAAGATGGGAAGAGGATCACCAATCCCCCTAATTCTGCGCCGACAAATAGCGGAGCAATATCAGAAAGGAGTTCGACAGTGTAAAATTGCAAAGAGTTTGAACATATCATCATCTACAGTGCATAATATCAAAAGATTCAGAGAATCTGGAAGAATCTCTGTGCGTAAGGGTCAAGGCCAGAAAACCATACTGGGTGCCTGTGATCTTCGGGCCCTTAGACGGCACTGCATCATATACAGGCAAGCTTCTGTATTGGAAATCACAAAATGGGCTCAGGAATATTTCCAGAGAACATTATCTGTGAACACAATTCACCGTGCCATCCGCCGTTGCCAGCTAAAATGCTATAGTTCAAAGAAGAAACCATATCTAAACGTGATCCAGAAGTGCAGACGTCTTCTCTGGGCCAAGGCTCATTTAAAATGGACTGTGGCAAAGTGGAAAACTGTTCTGTGGTCAGACGAATCAAAATTTGAAGTTATTGATGGAAATCAGGGACGCCGTGTCATTCGGACTAAAGAGGAGAAGGACAACCCAAGTTGTTATCAGTGCTCAGTTCAGAAGCCTGCATCTCTGATGGTATGGGGTTGCATTAGTGTGTGTGGCATGGGCAGCTTACACATCTGGAAAGACACCATCAATGCTGAAAGGTATATGACGCGGTACGCGGTGGTCCGGACTACCGTTGTGGTCCGGACCACGCCGTTTTCAGGTGTGGTCCGGACCACCAAGTTCAGAAGACAAATAAAAAGTCTTACTGTGAAGTTGGTAAAATAATTTTTCACTTCCCTCGTGGCAGCTCCCGCTTTTTTACATGCGTTAGAACTGGTATCTTTTATTGCGCGTGTGTTTTACGCATGCATTTCTCTTCTGGTTTGAGAAAAAATAACAAATGATGTACGACTTTGTAAAAAAACTCGTATTAAATGACAAACACAGTATGATTTTGGTAAGTTTTTATTTATATCGTAATATAATACAGCATACGGTGAACCGGACCACAATCCAGGAAAAATAATTAATTAATGCCCTCGTTTTGTATGGAAAATACGGTGGTCCGGACCACCGCGTACCGCGTCATATCCAGATTCTAGAGCAACATATGCTCCCATCCAGACGACGTCTCTTTCAGGGAAGACCTTGCATTTTCCAACATGACAATGCCAAACCACATACTGCATCAATTACAGCATCATGGCTGCGTAGAAGAAGGGTCCGGGTACTGAACTGGCCAGCCTGCAGTCCAGATCTTTCACCCATAGAAAACGTTTGGCGCATCATAAAACGGAAGATACGACAAAAAAGACCTAAGACAGTTGAGCAACTAGAATCCTACATTAGACAAGAATGGGTTAACATTCCTATCCCTAAACTTGAGCAACTTGTCTCCTCAGTCCCCAGACGTTTACAGAGTGTTGTAAAGAGAAAAGGGGATGTCTCACAGTGGTAAACATGGCCTTGTCCCAACTTTTTTGAGATGTTGTCATGAAATTTAAAATCACCTAATTTTTCTCTTTAAATGATACATTTTCTCAGTTTAAACATTTGATATGTCATCTATGTTCTATTCTGAATAAAATATGGAATTTTGAAACTTCCACATCATTGCATTCTGTTTTCATTTACAATTTGTACTTTGTCCCAACTTTTTTGGAATCTGGGTTGTAATCCGGTAGTAGATCCTTTTTTTTTTTTTTTTAAGCTGTCTTCAGTATGTGAACTGCCAATCAGCGGGTCCCGTATGTGTTTACGATTTTTATGCCATGATTTACAATCAATGGGAGACACCCTTTGTCGGCTGTCCACCAATCACAAGCTCCTGTGCCACAATGGTGGTATGTTGATACATGTTTAGAAAATATCATTACGAAATATATGAAACCATCAAAAACAATTAAATGGATGGGGATATGTATAAAAACGCACACACTGGTTAGAGGTAAGGAACATTTATTCAATGATATCGTTTTATTATTAACTCAAATCGTCATATAAAAGTTCCAAGTTTGACACCTGCCCGCTTCAACCGTGCTGCTGGCACACGATGTCCTTGACCCTTGTTGCCCGTAGCCAGTCGGTATAATTACGTCATTATGTGGATCCCTCTGAGCCGAGCTTTTCCAGTATACTCGAACACATGCATACTTCGATGAATTATAACCAAAAGCAAGGAAATTTGAATGATTTCCTCAAAATATTTTTGTACTTTTATATATTGTCATGTTGATGAATAAAACTTTTGAATGCATTTCCTGTCAAACGAGACGAGCTACTTTAGACTGGTTCCCTGCTCTCTTAGCGCCTGTGTCTCTGTGTTGCTTAGGTTGCTAACGCTAACACTAGCTTTTGTCGTCCAATTGGACGATTGCCATTAAAGTTTTACTCATCCTTGCACAGACTTTTAGTTGTCTGGTAGGATCGGACATGAGGTTTTACAGGCATTGTACCTTGAAGGCAACCTAAACCCAAAAAATCAACTCCTTTATACTGATAGATATCATCTTCCAAGGAAGACCTGTTTGACTAAAATTAATTAGTTCATATTTGTACCTGTATACTGTGTACAGACTGTTTGTTTTTGTTTTTCTTCTAAAATAAAACATCCTTAGGTGCGGCCATCTGATTCTCTCCAAGGTTCAGATATTGCGCTCAGAGTACAAATTATGTCAGAGAATCTGGGATTGTGACGTAGCTGACTATCCACATAACTTACTGAGGCTGAGATCTAGTGGATACATCACTTCTAATTTGTTCTAAACGACCCTAAAGATGCCTGAATGTGAAGCATTTGGCTGTAAAATAAGACCAATTATTGAAGCATTGAACATGCACAAGGTTTTGCTGCCAATAAACCCTCCATCGCCAGCTGCTTGCAGTGTTGTTGTTTTTTTTAAATTTTCCTTGAATTTTTATGTGACGTGCTTTTGTTTGCTTTTATTCACTGAGAAAATCAATCTTTTTACATAGCAATAATCGCATTGCTGACAGTGGCCATTGTTTACAAGTATCTCTATAAGTACTGTGCTGTTGTAGTTGAGTCACTAAACCTAGAGTCCAGTCTCGGGTCCCCAGAGTTCAAGTCCGAGTCAGGTCGAAGTCAGGTTTCAAGTAGAGTCCACTATTGTTCTGAGTTGAGTCCAACACTCCAACCACACCATTTGACAGTGGCTGTTTTAGCGCCATGAACACAAGTTTGTTCTTGAACATAATATAAGAACAGGTGAATGTGCATTCTTTTTGTCAGGGAGTGCGAAGTATTCTGTCGGAGGTGGTTGGGAGACGGATGTAAGTGCAGAAGGCGTGTTTATTCATACATGTGAAGACAGGTAAAGAATCCAGAACGGCAGGCAGAATCGTGAAACCGGTTGAGCGAGGCACAAACAGGCTATCGTAGACAAGGCAGAATCAGAGACGAGAAATGGGAAATTGGGGATCAGGAAAACAAACAAGGAAATACAGTGGTTCTTGAAAGTTTGTGAACCCTTTTTAGAATTTTCTATATTTCTCTAGAAACATGATCTAAAACATCAGATTTGCACACAAGTCCTAAAAGTCGATAAAGAGAACCCAGTTAAACAGATGAGACAAAAATATTATACTTGGTCATTTATTTATTGAGGAAAATGATCCAATATGACATATCTGAGAGTGGCAAAAGTATATGAACCTTTGCTTTCAGTGTCTGGTGTGACCCCCTTGTGCAGCAATAACTGCAACTAAACATTTTCGGTAACTGTTGATCAGTCCTGCACACTGGCTTGGAGGAATTTTAGCCCATTCCTCCAGACAGAACAGCTTCAATTCTGGGATGTTGGGGAGTTTCCTCACATGAATTGCTCGCTTCAGGTCCTTCCACAACATTTCGATTGAATTAAGGTCAGGACTTTGACTTGGCCATTGCAAAACATTAACTTTCTTCTTCTTTAACCATTCTTTGGTAGAATGACTTGTGTGCTTCGGGTTGTTGTCTTGCTGCATGACCCATCTTCTCTTGAGATTCAGTTCATGGACAGATGTCCTGACATTTTCCTTCAGAATTTGCTGGTATAATTCAGAATTCATTGTTCCATCAATGATTGCAAGCTGTCCTGGCCCAGATGCAGCAAAACAGGCCCAAACCATGATACTACCACCAACATGTTTCACAGATGGGATAAGGTTCTTATGCTGGAATGCAGTATTTTTCTTTCTCCAAACATAACGCTTTGCATTTAAACAAAAATGTTCTATTTTCGTCTCATTCATCGACAAAACATTTTTCCAATAGCCTTCTGGCTTGTCCATGTGATCTTGAGCAAACTGCAGATGAGCAGCAATGTTCTTTTTGGAGAACAGTGGCTTTCTCCTTGCAACCCTGCCATGCACACCATTGTTGTTCAGTGTTCTCCTGATGGTGGACTCATGAACATTTAACATTAGCCAATGTGAGAGAGGCCTTCAGTTGCTTAGAAGTTACCCTGGGGTCCTTTTGTGACCTCGCCGACTATTACACGCCTTGCTCTTGGAGCGATCTTTGTTGGTCAACCACTCCTGGGGAGGGTAACAATGGTCTTGAATTTCTTCCATTTGTTCACAATCTATCTGATTTGTGGATTGATGGAGTCCAAACGATTTAGGGATGGTTTTGTAACCTTTTCCAGCCTGATGAGCATCAACAATGCTTTTTCTGAGGTCCTCAGAAATCTCCTTTGTTCGTGCCATGATACACTTCCACAAACATGTGTTGTGAAGATCAGACTTTGATAGATCCCTGTTCTTTAAATAAAACAGAGTGCCCACTCACACCTGATTTGTCATCCCGTTGATTGCAAACACCTGACTCTAATTTCACCTCCAAATTAACTGCTAATCCTAGAGGTTCACATACTTTTACCACTCACAAATATGTAATATTGGATAATTTTCCTCAATAAATAAATGACCTAGTATAATATTTTTGTCTCACTTATTTAACTGGGTTCTCTTTATCTACTTTTTGGACTTGTGTGAAAATCTGATGATGTTTTGGGTCATATTAATGCAGAAATATAGAAAATTCTAAAGGGTTCACAAATTTTCAAGCACCACTGTAGTTTATTATACTCCTTGCAAGAGGGTTTCTCTGAAATGAAATTCACAGCATTTCACCCAGAGAAGCACCACCTGTTATCACACTCTTTATACATTTGAGCATAACGAACACATCAGATGTTCCCCTGTTATCTTCTTTCACGATCAGGGGCGTCTCTTTTGCTATCTCTGCACGTAGAGAAACTTAAGATGGAACATTGTAACACAACTACGTACTTCATCTTATATAAACATGAGACAGAGTGTCTGACCTTCCTTCTAAGGATCTGAGAGGCAGAGATTCTCTAAAAATTATATTTTTCCCCTATAGTACATGACTTATAGCCCACTTGGCGCTATGCGGCTTGTCAGCTATCAGCTCATTTATGACTCGATTTTGTGGAATAATTGTTAGACAATGATGATAAGCTTAGGGTTAACGATGCATTCAAGGTGTCATTGCATCGTTTTTTCATTAATTGTGCGAATGCCCTGTGAGCCGGTTTTGGTGAAAAAAAAAATGCCGTGGTGCTCTTGTTTCAGGCTGTTCTAGTTTGGCGGAGGAGTGGGTGGGGAGAGAATGACAGGATTTCAGCTCTTACTCATGAATATTCATGGAATGTAAACATATTGCTTCTGATTGGCTAACAGCACTGTGACGCTTCCTCCAGTCGGTTATGGGCGAGGCCATGACTACTAATTTTTGAAGTGACGCAAGTTCGTAGGGCTTTTTCTGATTTGCTCATTTTTCCGTCTGTTTTCTTTCATAGGCTAATACAGGGAATGGGGGTAGAAGAACATTTTCACATATGCAACTCGGAGTGACCTATGGTATTTCAAAAAGAGCAAGTATTAAACGGCTTGTCGTGGAATGACACCTTTAAACCATCAACATTGCCACAATTAATTCTGAAACTCAATAACATAATGCAAGCATGAAAAAATTTATTTTTATTTTTTCATGAATTCATTTTTATATCTCATTGTCAAATGAAATGATCCATCCACTGTCAACAGACACAGAAAAAAAAATTAGGTACTGGTTTAGTCATTCCCCCCCCCCCCCGTCTCAGCATTATGATTTCTGGCACTGGTGATTTTATAAAATGTTTTTGGCTTCTTCCCAGTGTAAATATTGATGGAACCTTTTTGAACTTGTTACCAACCTTGAATAAGTTTGTTTAACTGTGGTTCTTGAGAGCCTGGCTTAAGCACTACTGGACTGTACAGCAGTTTAAATTGCATTATCATTGTTTGAATGCATGAGTAAGAATCATTTCATTTTTGGAGTTGTGATCTTGTGTTGTCATTGCCTGACAACAGTGCTACATGGGTGCCAGTGCATGCATTTTAATGAATCTTCTCTGTTCTTCTAGCTAAATAAGAGATTTGTCTTGAGTTTTCTTCATACTCATGGAAAACTCTTCACTAAAGTAGGGTAAGTTGCTACAGTGTCTCTCTCTTGTGCAGTATTCATACACAGGTCTACTGACCCTTAGACATGTTGACTTGTCTCATAATTATTTAATTATTAAATTGTGTACTTTAAAGAAAAAGACAAATTATCTCAGATCAGTGTATTGGGCATGTATGCTCTTTTAACATGACTTGTAAAACTGAATCACAGCCGTTTGGGACCTGATGAGTAATGAATGTTGTTACATTTTAGAAGTGAAATTTATTTATTTATTTAAACCAAAGCCTTAAGTCCTCTTATGACTTCTGACTGGCATGATTGACTGCAGTTAATCTTGTCATGTTCATTATATTTATTTTCCTCCTTTTTCCACTTGTCCACTTTTCTTTGGGGGGGGCTTGCTTGCTTGGGAATGAATGAAGGCCTAAAACCCTCAGTTATAACTTGTTGGTCTCATAGGATGGAGAGCTTCCCAGCTGTGGCCACTCGTGTGTTGGAGGAGTTCCAGGTCCTCCTCCAGCATAGTCCATCTCCTCTGGGAAGTACACGCATGCTTCAGGTCACCACAGTCAACATGTTCACCATTCACTATGCTTATACTAGAGGTATCCCCACACCATAACTACTCTATTTCACATCAGCTGATATTTTACTGCACATCTGTATTCAGATGATTAGAAGCATGTCTTTTGTCCCTGTCTCCCCACTTTTTGCCTTGGTATGTCTTTCTCAGATAAAGGGCAGGGAGAGGCTCGTTCAGTATTGGAAGAGCAGTCTACCTCTTTGGGTTTGGCCATGTTTGGGCTACTGGTGAAGCGTTGCACTGAACTTCTTAAAGAAACACCTGCAGGTGAACAGTGATCATACCTTTCTAAAAATTCAACTTAATATCTAAATAGAACCGATATCCACTTATAAATCTTAATCAGAATGACCCAATCAATTTTCATTCAGCAGTCCATATTAAGGACCTCGGTCTAAAAAAACTTGAATATACCTTTCAGAAAGTTCTGGGTTCAAGTACAAGAAAAATAGTCATCAAATTATTGCATAAATGCATCAATAACAGGATGCCCAGATTTGTTTCCACAAGCAGTTAATTTTATATTTTTGTAGAAAATTTGTTAAATATTGTTTAATGGCAATAATCTCATCACTTTCTCATCACTATTCATAATTGTTTGAATAATACTACATCGAGTTAATTTTGTAGTAGTAAAGTGGTAAAATGTCATTTGTCAATGAGGGCAGTTGTTAAATGATAAAATAATGTAAAAATCATGAACTATTCTCTCAGCATATTTTTTTTCCAAGCCTTTTGGTAAACATATTTTAAAGTATTGACAAGATACATATAATTCAATACCCACAAAAACTTTGTTCTGCAAAGACATATTTACCTGAATGTAATGCAGTAAAACAAAGATTAGAGACCATTTTGAACTGTAGTCACATGAATTTAGTCATGTGACGTGATGGCATCACTCAGAAGACCCAAAAAGACCACCCAAATTGGCGAGAAGTTGAAGCGTTTGCTCATAAACTTCAAATAATTTCACCTTTTCCATATGTGGTGCACTGGTGTCCCAGATTCGAGTGTTATTCAGTCAAACGGCAAAAAAGTGTTCAAGATGTTGTAGATTTTGGAAACGTTTAAATGAGATGAAATTTTGAAATTTATAAATCAAGGTCAGTGTTATTGTTGGTAATGTGTAGCCAAGCAACTGCCTGTTAAGAATGAATGAATGTTTGTGAAATTTGTCATTTGATTTGTCGGTATGACCTCGGTTATCCTAATTTATTTCCTTCTTAACCTATTATGCCTAAGGCACCTTCTCAAACATCATTCTCTGACCTAAGGCATTGGTTGAAAGAACCTTCTAAAACCTGAAGGGTTTCTGAAAAACCTGACGGAATTGTCAACGTTCACTAAAACCTTTCTCAGCTTCTGTAGCCTCTGTATTCAACCATGAAGAAAAACATTTTGGAACTTAAACCTTTGGCTTTAATTTGGAATTATTTCCAATTTACCTGAATGTTTTATTAAAATTTTTTTTAAATCGGTAAACAAAAAATTAATATATTTGCTCACATTATTAGACTTGTATTAAGTTGTTGTATCCCCAATTCCAAGAAAGTTGGGATGCTGTGTAAAAGGTAAATAAGAACAGAATGCGATGATTTACAAATTATGGAAACCCTATATTTCATTGAAAATAGCACAAAGACAACTTGTCAAATGTTGAAATTGAGAACATTTTCTTTATTTGAAAAATATATGCTCATTTTGAATTTATTGCCACCAAGACGCTTCAAAACAGTTGGGACAGGGGCAACAAAAGACTAAAGAAAAGTTGGGTAATGTTAAAAACTAATTAGGTAGGCATTAAGTCAACAGGTCAGTAACATGATTGACTATAAAAAGAGCATCCCAGAGAGGCTGAGCATCTCAGAAGTAAAGATGGGGAGGGGTTCACCACTGAAAAATTGTGCAAGCAAATAGTGCAACAATTTAAGAATAATGTTCCTCACTGGAAAATTGCAAATTTGGGGATCATATGGTCTGTAGTATATATCATTAAAAGATTCAGAGAATCTGGAGAAATCTCTGTATGCAAGGGACAAGGCTAAAAACCAACACTGTGGATGCCTGTGATCTTCGCGCCCTCAGGTGGCACTGTGTTAAAAATGAACACGTTTCACTGCATGGGCTCCAGAACGCTTTTGAAAACCATCGTCTGTGAACAGTTTGTCACTACATCCACAAATGCAAGTTAAAACCATGTACAAGTACCAGTCAAAAGTTTGGACAAACCTACTCATTCATAGGTTTTTCTTTATTGTTATTAAGACACTTCATGTCTTAAAGTAATGAAGGACTATCTTTAATTCTCTTTACTTAGTTGAGCAGTTCTAGACTTGTGTATTACTACAGTTATTGAATAGGGTTGTTTGTTGCAATTTTTATTTACTCTTTACTGTTTGATGGCCTCAAACGCATTAAGACAGCAAGAAATTCTGCTAATTAACTTGTGACAAGGCACATCTGTTAATTGAAAAGCATTCCAGGTGACTACCTCATGAAGCTGGTTAAGACGATGCCAGTAGGGGCCTTTCACATGACGCCATCATAACTGTGGATTTGTTTATGTGGCCATGTTGCCAGGCAAGCTTTGTGTTTGACAACAACTGACACAAGTGTACGCGAGTGATTTGTAAGCCCAATTCAGTAAACATCTACAGATAAACTTGAAGTTACATCTAAAAGAACAATGCCAGAGACCTGTAGTGCTTTTGGATGTAATAAATGGACATGGAGATAAATCTGGTTTAACTTTTCACAACTTCCTGGCAAACCCAGAAAGACAAGAAAAATGGCAAGCTGCAGTTGAACAGGAAGACTGGATGCCAACAAAGCATTCCCGTGTGTGTAGAGCATTTTATGTGAGCTTGGTATGAAAGTTCTGTGCACCTGTTATTTCTCCTAATGCATTTTCTAGCTCAAGGCCATTCAGTTATAAAAATCCCATAGACCTAAATTTAGCCTCAGTGTACTCAAGTTAATATTTAACAAATCCATAAGTTGATGTAACATGGACAGAACTTGGGTCTAGATAGTAAAGCTAACAGGTTGCATGGTCTAGCACTACTCCGTACAGTCTACTGGTACATACACAAGGGTGTCATACTTACCCATTTACATCTCACAAGCAGTGTTGTGTTCCAAAGGAGACTGCAGTTTATTTCACATCAAACAGTGAATGGTGATGCAACATGGCATGAGTTGTTCAAAATACTGATCTTTAAATTTTGGCAATAGTGTTGATGACTAAATGCCTAATACTCAAAACTGAAGTAAACAATAAATAATGATAAAATGAAAAAATATCAGATGACCTGGCATTTGGCAAAATTTGGTCAGTAACATGCAGTGAACTGGCTGTTGCGGTCTCGTAACTATGGTCTGCTACTGTTGCGGAATTGTTTAACGGGGGGCAGCAAGATCGTGGCTGCACACTGCGACTGTATGGCGCACGCGTGCTCTTTATTTATTTATTTATTTATTTGGGACTCACCAAAAAATGCCAGGGACCCCAATTTGGCCAGTCATGTGGGTCCCAGAACAAAAAATCCTCACACTATCCCTGCTTACAGTATAAAGCGAGAATCAACATGCATGGGTTTTGTAGCCTTTAAGCAGGTAATTAATATAGTCCATGCAAGCCCATGGCCCTGAACTTGACCTAAGTTCATAGCTGATGTTAGTGAAGGGTATCCCGCATTGTGATTGGATGAGCGATTCACAACTAATATTCATAGGTAACTTGGGCAAAAATGGTGGAACCTTCAAGCTGGGTACGAGTGAAGAAAACACCAACGGGTTGCAGCTTAATTATGGAGTTTTTCACAAAGAAAACTGCAGAAAACTACTCCGCAACAGTGGCAGACCGTAGTTGTGAGACCGCAGCAGCCAGTTCACTGCATGTTACTGACCAAATACCCTTCACTGAACTTGCATTTATATTAGAGACACACACACACAAAAGATTGTTCTTAATTTACCCACATGTATTTATTCCACTTGGAAAGTGTACAGCAAACCAGATTTGGAACATTACGACATCCTGAACTATTGAGTATTGGGGATTTCTGCTAAAGGCAGACAAAAGTACAGATTCCTACCCATGTTTCGAGGCAGGTTTCATGCTGGAATGTTATGGGAAGTTCCTGATGAAGAAAAATACCTTATTATGACAAAGGTAAGCTCAGATGTGGACATGTAACAGTAATGAACAAGCCAGAGCCTAGAGCTTGCATATTTTATGGTGTTTAGCAGAGTCTACATTATCAGTATAGAGCAAACCTGCTGCTCGTTGAGCCAAGCATTGGGTCTAATAAAATATACCGCGTCCAGAGCCCACATTTAGGATATCTGCAGTTGCCATGATGTCATATAAAGGTGACCATGATGCTGTGACTTTTTTGTTCTGTTCACTTTTGCTTTGTTAAACAACATAATCTACCAGATTTGCCAAGACAATCAGGAAAAATTTGAGTAGGAGCCCTGCGTCCTGGGATGCGTTAAAGTTCATGCTTTTTTTTTTTTTGTTTGTTTGTTTTTTTGGGGGGCATTTTTGTGCATAGAAGTGCATGATTTCTGTGTTAACACGATCCCTAATAGGTCTAAATTGTAAGTGTTGCAGTGGCGGTTTAATGGGTAGCAGCATGTCACTAAACGTATCGGCCAATCAAGCATAGCGGAGCCGCTACACTATGATGCTTTCGGAGAAACCCTGCTACATTATTGTTAAATTAATTGTTTTGTGTCTGAGATCAGACGTGAATATTAACAGGTTTATGAAGTGTCTGTGTGGATGTCTGAGGCTAACAGGAAATAATTCTACTACTACTACTACTAATAATAATAATAATAATATGCATATGTATGATTTAGTTTTTAATAAATGCATGATGTTTCTAAAGTCAGTCAGTAATCATGTTCCCAAGACGAAAATAATCGATTTATGAACAGCCCGACTAAGAGCACAAAAATACCATCCCATAATGCAGTTTGTCTTCCCCACGCAATGTCGTTGTCATCGTCTTCTTTTGGCTACCCCATGAGGGGCCGCCACAAGCGGACCATCTGAAGCCGCATATTTGATTTGGCATAGGTTTTACACCGGATGCCCTTCCTGATGCAACCCTCCCCAATTTGTTCAAATTCAGAACCTTCTTGCTGTGGGGTGACTGTACTAACCACTGCACCACTGTGCCCTCCTGCCTCCCCCACGTGTATTTCGGTGAATGATGCATTTCATAGGTCATGGATCTTGAAAATGGTGGCATCATAGGTGGTTCTTTTATTACTGATTAGTGACAAGTTAATGGAGAGGCCTTTTTTAAAATTTTTTTAAATTTTTTTTTAAATGCTAATAAAACGTTTAGTTTAATTTGGAAGTCTTTGATACCCTTTTTATTTAGGACTACATCCAGTTATTAGGTTTATGTGCAACGGTATGTTGCAGTATGTCATTCAGTAAAACGAAAGACGTCATTCAGTAAATGTTTCACAATAAATATATAAAATATTGTTAGTTGACCCAGACAATGAAATTAATGTAGGACAATAATGAGGTTGTATATGATTTTTAAAAGCATTTTTTAATTTAATTTTTTTTAAACATCTCTACTGGAATAATAGGAAAAATGTTGACGCATGAAAAACTGTTACCTTAAAAGACAAGTATTTAATTTTTGTTTTAGTGTGGAAATTTTATGCCCGTTTATAGATTCATGTAGATCAACAATTTTTCATCATCTGTGACTGTCATTTGACTTTCAGTATTCTATGGAAAATAGTATTACTTTGCTGAATGACATTTTCAAGGAGTGTATCCAATTAAATGCATAAAAATGCCTGTCTGTTTCAGTTGGCACATACAAAACTGAAATACAAATTTGGATTCACACACAATGTAAAATGTAACTTGCTGTTGCATTTTTTATTTATTTTTGCTGTTTTGAAAATCTAAAAGATCACTGACCCCACTGCAATATGTGTGTGTCTAAAGTGGTGAATTATTGCAGAGGCAGGCTGTGGTCACAATTTTGTTTGTGTGTCAGAGCCTATACCATTGGAGGAGGTTAATGAAGAAGTGGAGCCCATGGTGCGAGTGTCCACTTTTCCAACTGACCTGCGAGCACTCCTGCCAAGTGTTAAAGTCTGGTCTGACTGGATGCTGGGCCACCCAGAGCAGTGGAACCCTCCACCACGCAATTTTGAGTGAGTGTGTTTCACACCCATACAGACACTAAGCATGCTCCAATAATCATTTATTCAATGTATTGAAATATTCAACACGTACGTTTTCACAGAGACCATGTCCGCTCCTAT